>NC_090818.1:37328649-37522649 GCF_000390325.3 Nicotiana tomentosiformis | reverse complement strand
CGCTCCTAGGTTCGGGGCGTGAAAATAACACAAGCGCGAAGCATATCTTCCAATATCTGAATAGTGCGCTCTGACTGTCCGTCTGTCTGTGGATGAAATGATGTACTTAACTCCACCCGAGTGCCTAACTCATGCTGTATAGCCCTCAAAAAATATGAGGTAAACTGCGTACCTCGATCTGAAATAATAGACACGGGCACACCGTGAAGGCAGACAATCTCACCAATGTAAATTTCAGCTAACCTCTTTGAAGAATAGGTAACTGCCACTGGAATGAAATGGGCTGACTTGGTCAACCTGTCCACAATGACCCAAACTGTGTCAAATTTTATCTGAGTCCGTGGGAGCCCAACAACAAAATCCATTATGATACGCTCCCACTTCCACTCAGGAATTTCTAACTTCTGAAACAAACCACCAGGTCTCTGATACTCGTACTTAACTTGCTGACAATTCAGACACCGAGTTACATGTGCAACTATATCCTTTTTCATTCACCTCCACCAATAATGTTGCCGCAAATCTTGATACATTTTTGCGGCACCTGGATGAATAGAATACCTGGAACTGTGTGCCTCTTCAAGAATTAATTCAAGAAGCCCATCCACATTAGGCACACAAATACGGCCCTGCATTCGCAGAATTCCATCTTCCCCCACAGCAACCCGTTTGGCATCACCGTGCCACACCGTGTCCTTAAGGACAAGTAGGTGAGGATCATCATACTGCCTCTCTCTGATGCACTCATATAAAGAAGACCGAGCGACTGTACAAGCTAGAACCCGATTGGGTCCTAAAACAACTAACCTTACGAACTGATTAGCCAAAGTTTGAACATCTGCAGCTAATGGCCTCTTACCAACCGGAATATACGCAAGACTGCCCATACTCATAGCCTTTCTACTCAAAGCATCGGCCACCACATTGGCCTTTTCGGGGTGATACAAAATGGTGATATCATAGTCTTTCAACAACTCCATCCATCTTCTTTGCCTCAAATTAAGATCCTTTTGTTTGAACAGGTACTGAAGGCTGCGATGATCAGTAAATACCTCACACGAGACACTGTAGAGGTAATGCCTCCAAATTTTCAGTGCATAAACAATGGCTGCTAATTCTAAGTCATGAACAGGATGATTCTTCTCGTGAACTTTCAACTACCGCGACGCATATGCAATTGCCTTGCCATCTTGCATTAATACTGCACCAAGCCCAATGTGAGATGTGTCACAATATACCGTATACGATCCTGAACCAGTGGGTAATACTAATACTGGCACCGTAGTCAAAACAGTCTTGAGCTTCTGAAAGCTCAACTTACACTCGTCTGACCTTCTGAATGGAACACCCTTCTGGGTTAGTCTGGTCAAGGTGCTTGCTATAGATGAAAACACTTCCACGAACCGACGATAATAACCTGCCAAACCTAGGAAACTCCGGATCTATGTAACCGAAGCAGGTCTAGGCCAATTCTGAATAGCCTCAATCTTCTTAGGATCCACCTTTATGCCTTCTGCCGATACAACATGTCCCAAAAAGGCAACTGAGTCTAACCAAAACTCACATTTTGAAAATTTGGCATATAACTGATTATTCTTCAAGGTGTGAAGCACACTTCGAAGATGCCGCTCATGCTCCTCTCGACTGCTGGAGTAAATCAAGATATCATCAATGAATACAACCACAAAAGAATCCAAATAAGGCTTGAACACCCGATTCATCAAATCCATAAATGCTGCTGGAGCATTTGTCAACCCAAATGACATCACTAGGAAATCGTAATGCCCATACCGAGTCTGAAAAGCTATCTTAGGGACATCAGATGCCATAATCTTCAACTGATGGTAACCAGATCTCAAATCAATTTTTGAAAATACCTTGGCACCCTGAAGCTGATCAAATAAATCATCAACTCTTGGCAGTGGCTATTTGTTTTTGATAGTGGCCTTGTTCAACTGCCGATAATTTATACACATCCGTATTGTGCCATCTTTCTTCTTTACAAATAATACTGGTGCACCCTAGGGCGAGACACTGGGTTTAATGAATCCCTGATCAAGCAAGGTTTGTAACTTCTCTTTCAATTCTTTCAACTTTGGCGGGGCCATACGGTATGGTAGAATAGAAATGGGCTGAGTGCCCGGAGCCAAATCAATACAGAAGTCAATATCTCTGTCGGGTGGCATTCCCGGCAGATATACAGGAAATACTTCCGAAAATTCACGAACAACTGGTACTGAGTCCATAGAAGGGACATCCGCATTGGGATCGTGACTATAAGCCAAATCGGCTAGACACCCTTTCTCTACCATACGCCTGCTGGTAGAATGGCCAGGAGTTCCTTTCCACTATAATCAAGGTAACCCCGGCATAGCTAGGGTCACTGTCTTGGCATGACAGTCAAATATAGCATGATAAGGAGACAGCCAATCCATACCCAAGATGGCATCAAAATCTACCATATCAAGAAGTAGAAGATCCACACTAGTTTCAAGATTACCAATAGTAACCACACACGAACGATAGACATGATTTACTACCACAGAGTCTCCCACCGGTGTAGATACACACACAGAAGAACTCAGAGAATCACAAGGCACAACCAAATATGAAGCAAAATAGGAGGACACATAGGAATAAGTAGATCCTGGATCAAATAAAACTGAAGCATCTCTATGGCAAACTGGAATAATACCTGTGATCACAGCATCAGATGACTCGGCCTCAGGCCTAGCTGGAAAAGCATAAAATCGGGGCTGGGCCCCACCACTCTGAACTGCATCTCTGGGACGGCCTCTAACTGGCTGGCCTCCACCTCTAACGGTCTGACCTCCACCTCTAATGGCCTGACCTCCACCTCTAATGGCATAACCTCCACCTCTAACTGTCTGACCCCTACCTCTAACTGGCTGAGCAGGCGGTGAAGCAACCGGTGCCGTTATGATGGCACAAGAATCTTACCGAGATCTATTACTCGCTAATCTAGGGCAATACCTCCTGATGTGACCAATGTTCCCACACTCATAACACCCATCCTGATGTCATGGCTGCTGAAGTTGAAGCTGACCCAGATGGGGCGGATAACCACTATAGTAACGCTGGAGTGGTGGTGCACTGATAGGAGCTGAATGTGCACTGAATACTGGCTGCCCAGAGTAAGGCATAATAGGACCGTTACTCCCTGAAGCACCGGGAGATACATGGAGTGCTGAATGAAACGGTCTGGGAGGATGACCCCTACCAAAATTACCCCTGCCTCCAGATGAGGCACCACTGTAACCACCGAACTGACGAGGCCTCTTATCGGACCTCTGCCCTCTTTCCTGTGCAAGGACCATCTCGATCCTCCTTGCGATATTAGCAGCCGCCTGAAAAGAAATCTCACTTCCGGTCTCCTTGGCCAGCTGAAGTCTGATAGGGTGAGTGAGTCCCTCAATGAACCTCCTCACTCTCTCTCCCTCCGTAGGTAGTAAAAGGAGATCATGACGGGCCAAATCCACAAAACGGGACTCATATTGAGCAACAGTCATACTGCCCTGCTGTAGACGCTCAAATTGCTTGTGAAATTCCTCTCTTAGTGTGATAGGGAGGAACTTCTCCAGAAATAGCTGAGAGAACTGCTCCCAGGTAAGTGTAGGTGATCCGATTGGTCGGGTTAATGTATAATCTCTCCACCACCTCTTGGCGGAACCCGTCATCTGGAATACGGCAAAATCAACTCCATTGGTCTCAACTATACCCATGTTTCGCAGCACCTCGTAGCAGCGTTCAAGATAATCCTGTGGGTCCTCAGAAGGTGTACCACTGAAGTGAACTGGAAAGAGCTTAGTAAACTTATCCAGTCTCAATAAGGCCTCAAAAGACATGGCGAGCCTATCACCGGTCTGTGCCGCAATAACTGGCTGAACTACCTCAACTGGCGGGGCTGCTGGAGCCTGATTCTGGGGAGCCATCTGCTCCGGGGGCGGGAGTAGTGGGAGTTTGTGCTTCTCCCCCAGCCTGTGAGACGGTTGGTGCCACTAGAAATGTACCATTCTGAGCCACACCCTCCATAAGACTCACCAATCGGACTAGAGCGTCCTGAAGCACTAGAGTGGCTATGAATCCTTCCGGGACCTGAACTGGTCCAATTGGTACATTATGAACTAGGACCTCCTCCTGAAGGTCTACCTGAGGTTCTTCAACAGGTGCAGTTGCTCGAGCTCTGGACTGAGCTCTACCTCGGCCTCTAGCACGACCTCGGCCTCAACCTCTACCCCTGGCCATAGTTGCCACCGGGGGTTCTGGTCCCTGTCCATCGGTAGAGATATTACGCGTTCTCACCATCTGCGAGTGAATAAGAGTAGAATGGTTCAATCATCGATGATAGAATAACATCGCACGACAGAATAAGAAAGAAGTGATATTGTTCCTAAACTTCATAGCCTTTGAGAGATAAGTACAGACGTCTCCGTACCGATCCTTTAGATTCTACTAAGCTTGCTCGTGGCTTGTGATACCTATGTAACCTAGTGCTCTGATACCAACTGTCACGACCCGAATTTCCCACCTTCGGACCGTTATGGCGCTTAACATTTCACTTGCTAGGCAAGCCAACGTTAAAATAATATTATCCATTTTAAAACAATTTTTTAATTTATTAATAATAAAGAAACAAATGTGGAAGTATGGTCTGAAATATAGTGAATAATACATAAAACTAACGGTGTCTAAATACCATCCCAGAATTGGTGTCACAAGTGCACGAGCTTCTAGAATAATAAAAATAAAGGTCTGAATAAAATAAAGTTGTCTGAAAATAAACACACAGCTAAGGTACAGTAGACGGGGACTTCAGAACTGCGAACGCCGTGCAGTTATACCTCAAGTCTCCTCTGAGTAGCTGAAATCCGAGCAAGTCTATGGTACGCCGCTGGGACCAACTCCGAAATCTGCACAAGAAGTGCAGAGTGTAGTATCAGTACAACCGACCCCATGTACTGGTAAGTGTTGAGCCTAACCTCGACGAAGTAGTGACGAGGCTAAGGCGGTTCACTTACATTAACCTGTACGCAATATTAGTAACAACATCAATAATAGAAATCAATCAGGTAACTCATTTATAATGGTTGAAGCCAACTCAGCAGTTATAACCAATTATCATTTCCATAAATTCTGTTGCAGCGTGCAACCCGCACTTACAATATATTCACATTCAATTCTGTTGCAGCGTGCAACCCGCTCTCCCAATATTTTCCTTTTAATCAAGTATGTCATATATTTATTTCAATCAAGCATATATATAGACTTTTAAATAAGTCTGTTACAGCGTGCAATCCGATCCCCCAATATTGACTTTTTAATAAGTCTATTGCGGCGTGCAACCCGATCCTCCAATATGGACTTTTAAACAAGTCTGTTGCAGCGTGCAACCCGATCCTCCAATGTGGACTTTTAAACAAGTCTGTTGCGGCGTTTTAAACAAGTCTGTTGCGGCATGCAACCCGATCCTCCAATATGGACTTTTAAACAAGTCTATTGCGGCGTGCAACCCGATCCTCCAATATGGACTTTTAAACAAGTCTGTTGCGGCGTGCAACCCGATCCTCTAATATATTTATTTACCAATTCTTATAGAATAAATTGCCCCAATAAATGCAACAATTAATATAAAATTTTAAAACAACAAGCATTCAATAGTTATGATTTAATTATGAAACAAGCAATGACTATTAGCAATTTATTATAAAAATCGGGGAGAAAATAGACAGTTTAATATTTAATATGCTAAATGTCAAGTAGCAATTAATACACATAAATCAAATAGCACGTAACAATCATTGCAGGAATTCAAGAATTAATATTTGTCAAGGAATAGGAAAGAAATAATTATTATAACAATTAATTCGTGTCTTAGAACAATTTATGATTTTCAAATAATTATACAAATAATTAATTTGACGACGTATAGACACTCGTCACCTCGCCTATATGTCGTTCACATGCATTTCACATAACAAATAATTTAAGGGTTCTATTCCCTCAAGTCAAGGTTAAACACGACACTTACGTCGCTATGCAAATTCTAATAAATTACTCGACCACAGCTTTTCCTTTTAAATTTGTCTCCAATAGCTTCAAATCTATTCACAAATAATTCGATATACTCAATACAAATCGTAGAAAATAATTCCATATGAATTTACTAATTTTTCGGGAAAAAAAAATCCTAAATTCACTTTAAAAATTGATAGTGGGGCCCACATCTCAAATCTAGAAAAAACTTACGAAATCCAAACACCCATTCCGAGACGAGTCCAACCATACAAAAATTATCAAATTCCGACATAGGATTGACCTTCGAATCTTCGTTTTATATTTTTGGAAGGTTTTGTAAAAATCTGATTTTTCTTCCATAAATTGATGGATTCATGATGTAAATTAGTATGGAATCATGAAATATAATCAATATAGGATAAGGAACATTTACTCCAATTTTTCCCCGTGAAAATCGCCCAAAAATCGCCTAAATCGAGCTCCCCAAACTCAAAAATGAGTAAAATGGCTAAACTCCCCGTTTTATGGGGTTTCTGGCATTTTCGAGCGCCACAGGTAGCGTGGGGCGCTGCCTGTGGCGCACTTTCCAGTACACCAATAATTCCCAGCGCCAGGGCTAGCGCCCCACGCTACCCTGGGCGCTGGCGACTACGAAAAATCTTTCCCGACACAAAAATGGACATAACTCTCTCATACGATTTCCGAATTCGACGATTCTTTTTGCTATGGCTCCAAAATTTCAATACGGATCTAATTCTTCCATCAAAACCAAATTTGGAATTCATTTGCTTAATAGGATATCATTTATTCTTGAAGAAACGACGTCGAACGTTCTTGAAATACCAAAATTAAATTCCGTTGACCACCCGAAATCCACCCAAGGCCCTCGGGATCTCAATCAAATATACCAACAAGTCCTAAAATATTATACGGACTTATTCGGGGTCTCATATCACGTCAAACAATGCTGAAATTATAATTCACACCTTGATTCGATCTTTTGAGTTTCCAAACATTTCAATTTACAAATCTTGTGCCAAAACATGTTAAATGAATCCGGAATGACTTTAAATTTGGCACACAAATCATAAATGACATAACGGAGCTATTTTAATTTTTTCGAATCGGATTCCGACCCCGAAATCAAAAAGTTAATCCCGTGGTCAAACTTGGAAATCTTTAGCCTTTAAATTGCTAGTTCCGTTAAATGGTCATAACTTAAGCTAGGGACCTCCAAATTAAATTTCGGGCATACACCCGAGTCCCAAATCACGATACGGAGCTACCGGAACTGTCAAAATACTAATCTGGATCCGTTTGCTAAAAATGTTGACCAAACTCAGCTCACTTGAATTTTGAAGCTCTATTTCACATTTTAATTTATATTTCACATAAACAATTTTCAGAAAATTTTACGGATTGTGCACGCAAGTCGAGGAAGAATAAATGGTACTTTTCAACGTCTTAGAATATAAAATTACTTATTAAATTTAAAGATGACATTTTGGGTCATCACAATATATATATATAGTCAGACCTCCTCTATAACAACGATCCCCTATAGCACTTTACTATAACAACCAAGTTTTCTTTGGAACCATTTTTAATATCATGTTATAATATATATTCTTTATAACGGCACTTCACTATAGCAACCAAAAGATATTGGAACAAGCGAGACTGTTATAGAGAGACTGTATAAACCCTAGCTTCTAGTAGATTGTTCTCTATTATAGCACTTCACTATATAAACTCTCTTTTCCTTCTCCCTTTCATTGTTCTCTTCTCCTATAATGCTGGTCCGTGCATACACTATACCACAAAATGAAGAAGAAAAAGTAAAAGATATTGGAACAAGCGAGACTGTTATAGAGATACTATATATACCCTAACTTCTAGTAGATTGTTCTTTATTATAGCACTTCACTTATATTTTTTGGAAAATAATACAAAAAATAAACAAGAAAAAGTAAAGGAGAAGAGAATAATTAAAGGGAGAAGGAAAAGAAGAGAGGTAATATATGTAATAGAGAATGAAACAAGCAAGAAAACTACATAAACCATGAAAAGGCTCCGTTCACCATTAATGCTCCTCATTGTAATTCAGTTGTATTTTTCAAAGTGAAACTGCAAATAAGAAAAAAGAAAAAATCTTAGGTTTGAGGGTACGAAACTATTATATCATTGGGAATATTTATAGTGTGTATGCACGGACCAGCATTAATTGATAACATTATAAAATTGGAAAATAATTTAATAGGTCAAAATCTACTGATACTATATATAAGCAAATTCTTATTGCTGCTATATACAAACATTAATTAGTAATATTAAAAAAAAATGGAAAACAATCTTCCATAATAGGTCAAAAATATATTGTAAAATACTAGTAGTTCACGCATGACGACTCAAACTCCTTAATTAATAATATCACGAGGAACATCATTAATTAGCGAAGAAGCTCAATTAATAACCTTAAGTTGGCACTTCTTTTTTCCCTAGTTTCCTTCTTCTTTTTTCAAATGCACTTCTTCTTTATTTAATCATTCGAAATTAGAACCCTATTCGGTCCAACTATTTAATTTTGTGTCTTATAAGACACCATTAGGACTTGCAGGAAAAAGAATGGAAAATAATCTTTTATAGAAGGTCGAAATATTCTTATAGTGTAAGGAAATTTTTACTTAAATTTAATGCAACTACATATGATGCTCTATAGAAACATTAATGGGTAAGCTTTGAAAAATGGAAAACAATCTTCTATAATTTGTAAAAGTAGTGTAAGAAAATCTTTATACGGTCATGCATGGGCGAGCCAAAAAAGAGTGAAAATCTAACATTATCTTTTTGTGAAACAGAAATATGTAGTTCTGTTCACATCATATGAAAAACAGTTACGTACTCCTAGACCTTGAAAAGGTTTCTCATGCAAAAAAGGGGTACTTGGTAGAAATATGACAATTGTAATTGAACCATTTTCAGAAAATCATACTATATGCTTTGGTGACGTTAGCAAAAATACACTTGAAAATGCAGTTAATATACATGAAAAATCAATCTTGAAGTTCTATCTTATTGCATGAAAGCTGGGTTTCAAATGGAGCTGGTATAACTAACTAAGAAGTTGAATTTAATACATGATTACCACCAAATGATGTGGTACAGCGGATGGGGCTGCTCCTCCCTTAACCAGAGGTCTTGATTTCGAGCCCTGTGTATAGAAAAATCCTTGGTAGGGAGCACTTCCCTCGGAATAGGGACCTACCCTGCGCGGATCCGGATATAATCGGGCTCCAAAGCCATGTGTCCGGGGGAGAAAAACTTAGCAATAAACTTGGCCGCCAACTCATCCCAAGTGTGTATTGAAGGTTCGGCAAACGTTCCAACCAATCTAAAGCTTTACCCCGTAGAGAGAAGGTAAAAAAAACCTTAGCCTCAAGGCATCCTCGGAAATATTAGTTTTCTTGCTCCCCCAACAAGTATCCACAAAGCCCTTCAAATGTTTCTAAATATTTTGAGTTGGTGCACCAGTGAAGAAACCTTGTTGCTCAAGCAAAGTGAGCATCACATTGTTGATTTGAAAGTTGCCCGCTCTAATACGGGGAGGAACTATTGCACTAGCATAAATTTCGTTGGGCAATATCCGGTATTGAGCCACTTGTGGTTGAGGTGGTGGAGGTGGGGGTGGTACGTGCACGTTGTCTTGTGGCACCCAGCCTCTTCGATTAGCTTATGGCACTTGAGGTACCTCATTGAGTTGTTCCTCCTCACCGTCCAAGTCCCCCCAAGACATATTTATGAGCTCATTATTTGCCATATTTGTACCTATGATTTCTTCAACCAAATAGTAACACAGAAAGGAAAGAAGATATTCCAAGAACACACTCAAATATAGAGCTGACACCATTAAAACTCATCACCAACGACACCAAAAATGTATTCACACCCTATCCACACTCAACAATAATAGTACCCAACAATGAGTCGGAGTCGATTTCCTCAGGGAGTTAAATATGGGTGTTAGAGTGTACACTTGATACGCGAAGATGAAATAGCTCAATTACACTTCCAAACAAGGGGGTGTTTTAAATTACTTCCTCAATTTATACTAGCAATGACTAACTAGAGAAAAGAGACCAGAAAATGAGCAATTGTTTTTGTTATTTTTCAAATGGGTAAAAGGCCTAGGGATGTAACATTCATCTAGGTGTTAGCCTAATACATTAATTACGTTAACGCTTGTTTTAGTGAACATGGTGTATTATAGCTCTCAACTCTAAATTATCCACTCAATACCGCTAGGTCATAGAGGGATTTTGCCCAATTTAGCTTTCTCAATCCCAATTTGGGTATCAAGTCAAATAGTTGATATGAGCTCAAGTCAGGTTTTCCCTATCTCTAGTTCAAAGCCTTTAATTAGGCTGGCCAAAACCTTAACTAACCCAATTTCTTATTAGCCAAGATTTTCCTAGACTAGGTCCCTGTTTCTCAAGTAAGAACCAAGTCAAAAAAGGCATGAATCTATATTTGCAACCATTAATTCTTAAAATAATGCATGAATAAGGCTAAATAACAAACACTCAATCATAAATAAATATTATATTAATTACCCATAAAATTTACACACTAGGGTTGGGTTACAACCCTAGAACATATCTAGCTACTCATTTAGGAATGGAAGAAAATAAAGAAAAAACGCTAATTAAAGCCATAATATAAAATTAAAATGATAAAGTAATGTGTTTTTAACCCAAATTGGCCACAAATTATCAAAAGTAGTAAAATACAACAGCTACAACTCAAAAAAACTATAGAATTTGCACTAAAAAGTGTTTCCCATCTATTTATAGTGCCTCAAAATTAGCTGACAAAAATGTCATTCGGAAGGTTCTGTGGCAGCACAATTCCATGTGCGGTCTGCACTTTTCTTGGTTCTGCAGGTTGAGGAATTAGGTCTCCACACAATTTGGTATGCGGCTGCACTTCAGCTTCTGCTTCTGCACTTTTGGCAAGGCTTCACTCTTGGTCATTTTGCACACTCTCTAAACTTTTTGAATTCTTGTCAGTGCAATCATGTTTTGCGGCCGCACAATTTTAATGTGGTCCGCACTTTACTTCAACCATCATCTGAGCTTCAACACCATATATGTGGCCGCAGAGAGAATTCTGCGCTCCGCACATTCTTTTGTGGCCGCAGAATTATTTCTGTGGACCGCATTTTTGGCCTACTGCGCTCCTTCTTGCCTTATGGGCCGGAACACTACTTTTTGAGTTAGATTTCTTCATTAAAGTCTAATTCTCCAACATTCCTACAATTTGCATAATTTCATTAGCTTTGGGGACAGAAATCAACACCTTCGGTATAAAAGTAAAGTAAGAAGGTACTAATAAATGGTTAGAATCCACACTTATCATAATATTACACTCGCGCAAGCATACACTGTAGTATACCACTTATACTAGTTCAGGAGTATGAAGCTTGATATTAATTGATCCTGCCTATGTATTCTTGTATTATATGCTTTCATTGTTTTCACGACCCAATTCCCACTATATGCCTTGATGGCGCCCAACATCGCCTCTAGACAAGGCAACGGTGAACTATCCATGAAATAGATCATTTTAATATTTCAAAAGTAATTGATTTTATTTAATAAGAGAACGATTAATAGGTGATTGTAGTAATTTAAAGCATAAATTAACTAAAGAGATAAAATACTGGATTTAATACTCAAAACCAAATAACAGCTACTAGAATATTCCCAAAACCCGGTGTCACAAGTTCATGAGCAAAATAGTAGAATATACAAAACTTCCTATACTACTTCTTGAGTAAGATAGACAAAAAAAACTAGTAAAACACGAAGAGACTCTGGGCGCTGCAGAACGGGCAAAGAGAGAAACTCACCGCTAAGTCTTCAGGTAGCGGCTGCATGACCATCAGATGCACCTGCCTCAGATCATGCACGATTAGTGCATAAGTGTAGTGTGAGTACATAAATAACATGTATCCAGTAATATCTAGTCTAACCTCGAAGAAGTATCGATAAGGGGTCGACATCGACACTTACTAAGGGTACATGTTGGAATACATCAATAATAACGCAATAATGGACAATAAATAAGTGGTTCTTTAACTAGATATCAGTTAGGATCTTCAACTATCACATACTAACTTCAACAAATAAGAGCCATCAAGTAATTATAAATACTCAAGTCATGAAAGAAATATCAAGTATAATTAGACTCCGAAAAATATCATGCACGATTTATGTCGAGGTCGTACGGCCCGATCCAGGATAGTGTGTACACTACCGAGGGTCGACCGACGCAAACCATATATGTATCTATTATACTGCCGAGGCGTTCGGCCCGATCCACAGGAAGAGAGAATACTACACGAACTCCGATTAACGACTACTGCATAAGAATAATACTCAAGAAATGTATAATTTCCACCCCAGTCAAGTAACCCGCCAAAAGTCAAAGTAGTGAAGCTTAGTCTTTACAAATCCTTTATCAATTTTCAAATATAATTGAAGTAATAAAACTAGTAAGTTGGGTACGCATAATATAAGAAATACATGGTAGAGTCCTAAAACTAACCGGACATAAGCATTTTTATTTTTAGCTATTTGCGGACTCTCGTCACATCGTGCGCACGTAGCACCCACAATTATTAGCAAACAATCACTTATAGCACTTACGAGGATAATTTCCTCTTAAAAGGTTAGGCAAGAGACTTACCTCATTTTCAAGTTCTTGTTCTGGTCCACAATTCACACTAAAGCCTCAAATCGGTGCCACACAATCCAAAACTAACCAAATATTGTATAAATTAATCAATATTTGCTCAAAAGTCAAATTTAACTATTAGAGTAATTACCCAACACAAATTGAAAGATTCCAAAGTTTTACCCCCAGACCCACATGCCCGGATTCCGAACGTTTTTGCAAATGAAAGTTACCATACCCTCACGATCCCAAATATATAATATCTACTCAATTCCATAATCATTTTCATAGTCTAATCTCATTTTTATCAAAACCTAGGGTTTTCAACTAAATTCTAAAACTTTCACAATTTATATGTTAAATTCTATCCAAAAATTGTGTATTAAACTCACATTAAGTAGTAATTACTTACCTTACGATGATAGGTGAAAACTCCCTCTCCAAGTGCTCCGCAATCAACCACCCAAAGTGAAAATGAGAGAAAAAGAGTCTAAGTCCCGATATAAATGCACCCTTCTCGCCCTAGCGGTTTTCGCTTTTGCGGAAATTTCACCGCTTCTGTGGCTCCGCATCTGCGACAATTACATCGTAGATGTGGTCCTCACCCAGCTGGGCCCACTCCGCTTCTGCGAAGCCTTCTTCCCAGATGCGGTTAAGCCCTCACACCTGCGTTCCTGACCCCTCAGCTCTATCCGCTTCTGCGGTTGCTCACCTGCGCTCCCACACCCGCACTTGTGGCCTTAGTTCGTCCAAAGCTCGCACATACGGCTAGCCAGCCGCACCTGCGGCCAAATTCTTCGCAGATGTGAAAGCACTAGATCCCAGCTGCCTTAAGAAATTCTCCTAAGTTCAAACATGTTTTGCACATCGTCCGAATAGCACCCGAAGCCTCTGGGGCCCCATCCAAACATGCCAACAAGTTATTAAACATAAAACGGACCTGCTCGAACCCTCATAATGCGTAAAAAAACATCAAAACTAAGAATCGCATCCCATAAACAAATTGAATCAAATTATGAACTTCAAGTTTTTCCAACTTACTACGAATGCGCTGAATCATACTTAGACTACTCAGAATGACACCAAATTTTGTGTACAAGTCATAAATCACCATACAAAACTATTCCTAGGCTCAAAATCCAAAACGGGACTCGATAAAACTAAAGTCTACTCCAAACAAAATTTAATGAACTTGAAAACCTTCAATGTGCCAACTTTCAATATTAAGCGCTGAAATGCTCCCGGTTCATCCGAAACCCGATCCAAACATACGCCAAAGTCTAAAATCATCATACAAACCTATTGGAACTGTCAAATCCCGGTTCTGAGGTCATTCGCTAAAAACGTTGACTCAAGTCAAACTTTTCCATCTTAGGCCACTATTAAGGAACCAAATGTTCTAATTTCAACCTGAATCCTTCCAAACCCAGGTCAAACATCCCCACAAGTCATAAAATAGTAAAAGCACCTACGAGAAGTCTTAATTAGGGGAACGGGGATCTAAAAGTAAAAAGACCGATCGGGTCGTTACATTCTCCACCTATTAAATAAATGTTCGTCCTCGAATGTGTTTAGAATCATACCTGGAGTGTTGAATAGGTGTGGATGTCTTCTCCGCATGTCCTCCTCGGTCTTCCAAGTTGCCTCCTTGACTGGTTGACCCGTCCACTAGACCTTTACCACATAAATCTTCTTAGACCTCAACTAGCGAACCTGCCTGTCAACAATGGGAACTAGCTCCTCCTTATAACCTAATTTCTCATCTAGCTGAACTATGTTGTACTATAACATATGCGACCTGTCAGTATGATATTTTGGGATCATGGAGACGTGGAAAACCGGATGAACTCCCGATAGACTGGGAGGTAAAGCAAGCTCATAGGAAACCTTTCCAACTCGCCTCAACACCTTAAATGAGCCAATAAACCTTGGTCTCACCTTGCCCTTCTTCCCGAACCTCATGATTCCCTTCATCGACGAGACTTTCAAGAGAACCTTCTCGCCCACCATAAATGATAAATCACACACCTTCTGATTTGCGTAACTCTTCTGTCTAGACTATGCTGTGCGAAGTTGCTCCTGAATCAACTTTATCTTCTTCAAGGTATACTTCACTAAATCAATGCCATATAACCTAGCCTCGCTGGACTCAAACCATCCGATGGGCGAACAACATCGCCGACCATATAAAGCTTCAAATGAAGCCATCTCGGTGCTGGACTGATAGATGTTGTTATAAGCAAACTCAGCCAAAGGCAGGAATAAATCCCACTGCCCTCTGAAGTCAATCACACATGCTCTGAGCATACCCTCCAAGATCTGAACTATCTGCTTCGTCTGCCCATCAGTCTACGGATGAAAGCCTATGCTGAGCTCTACCCAAGTACCCAACTCGCTCTGTATTGCTCTCCAAAAATGCAAACTAAACTAAGGTCCTCTATCTGAAATGATTAAAACACGCACACCATGCAACCAAACAATCTTCTGAATGTAAATCTAGGCTAACCTCTCTGACGAGTATGTAGTCAGCACTAGATAGTGTGTAGACTTGGTCAGCCTGTCAATAATGACCCAAACGCTATCAAACTTCCTCAACGTCCACGACAACCCAACTAAGAAATCCATAGTGATGTGCTCCCATTTCCACTCCGGTATAACTGTCTACTGAAGTAGGCCACCTGGCCTCTGGTGCACATACTAAACCTACTGGCAATTTAGGCATCTCGTTATATACTCAACTATGTACTTCTTCATCCGCCGCCACCAATAATGCTGCCTTAGGTCGCGATACATCTTCGTAGCACCTGGATGAATAGAATACCGAGAACTGTGTGCCTCCTCTAGAATCTTCTCCCTCAATCCATCAACACTAGGAACACATCAGCGACCCTAGAGTCGTAGAACACCATTCTCACCGATAGTAACTTCCTTAGCACCACCTTGTAGTACCGTCTCCCTAAGAACCAGCAAGTGTGAATCATCGTACTGACGAGCATTGATCCGCACAAATAATGAAGACTAGTTCACAACACATGCAAGAACTCGACTGATCTATGAAATATACAACCTAACAAGTTTGTTAGCTAATGATTGAATGTCCAAAGCCGGTGGACTCTCCTTCGCTAAAATGAATGGCAAACTACTCATACTTCCGGCCATTCTGCTCAAGGCATCCGCAACCACATTCGCCTTGCCCGAATAATAAAGGATGATAATATCATAGTCCTTCAGTAACTCAAGCCACATGTGCTACCTCAAATTGAGATCCCTTTGCTTAAACAAATGTTGCAAGCTGTGATGCTCGGTGTAAACCTCATAGGACACCCCTTAAAGATAATGCCTCCAGATCCCGAGGGCATGAACTATCGCGACCAACTCCAAACCATGTATGGGGTAATTCTTCTTGTGGGGCTTCAGATGACGTGCAGCATATGCAATAACTCGCCTCTCCTGCATCAATATGCAACCTACGCCAATGTGTAAAGTGTCACAACACACAACCCATGCCAACGTTTGAAGCATCGCAATACACAGTAAATATCATTGAACCAGAAGGCAACACTAACTCCGGTGTTGTAGTCAATGCGGTCTTGAGCTTCTGAAAGCTCGCTTCGTAGTCATCGGACCATTGGAATAGAGCACCCTTCTGGCATCTGGTCAAAGGTACAGTAATAGGTGAGAAGCCATCCACGAACTGACGATAATAACCTACTAACCCCAAGAAGCTACTTATATCGGTCGATGTGGTAGGACGAGGCCAACTCTTGACTACCTCAATCTTCCTGGGATCCACCTTAATACATTCACCTGACAAAACATGCCCAAGAATGCCATAGAATCTAACTAGAACTTGCACTTGGAGAACATAGAATATAGTTTCTATTCCCACAAGGTCTGAAGCACAACTCTCAAATGTTGCTCGTGCTCCTCCACACTATTGTAGTAGATCAATATGTCATAAGTGAAGACAATAACATATTAGTCAATATATGGCTTGAACACTCGGTTCATCAAATCCATAAATGTCGCCGGGGCATTAGTCAAGCGAAGGACATTACTAAAAACTCGTAGTGACCATAACTAGTATGGAAAGCCGTGTTTGGAACATCCGAAGTACGAATCATCGGCTAATGATACCTAGACCTCAAGTCAATCTTAGAGAACACCCTAGCATCGTCCAACTGGTCAAACAAATCATCAATACGCGGCAACGGGTACTTAATCTTAACAATAACTTTGTTCAACTGGCGGTAATCAATGCACATCCGCATAGTCACATCCTACGTTTTCACAAAAAACACAGGTGCACCCCAAGGAGACACATTCGGCCTGACAAACCCCTTTTCTAGCAACTCCTCAAACTGTTCTTTCAACTCCTCCAGCTCTTTCAGAGTCATGCGGCATGGTATAATAGCGATAGGCTGGGTACCTTGAGCCAAAACAATATAGAAATCAATATCATGATCTTGTGGCATGCCTAGTAGATCAGAAGGAATCACATCGGAGAACTCCTGCACCACAGGCACTGAATCAATTGTGGGAGTCTCTGTAGCAGTATCTCGAACATAAGACAGATAAGCCAAATAACCCTTCTCAACCATATGTCAATCCTTCAAGAAAGAAATAATCCGGCTAGATGTACTTATAGATGAACCCCTCCACTTCAATCTGGGCAACTCTAGCATCACCAAGGTAACAGTCTTGGCATGGAAATCAAGAATGGCATGGTATGGAGATAACCAGTCTATGCCTAGGATGATCTCAAAGTCGGTCATGCTGAGCAATAAAAGATTTGCTCTACTCTCATAACCACAGAAAGTCACAATACATGACCGGTAAATCCGATCCATAATAAAAGAATCACCCACTGGCGTGGACACATATACAAGAGCACCTAACGACTTACGAGAAACACCCAAAAAATGAGTAAAAAGGATGAAACATATGAATACGTAGACCCTGGATCAAATAGTACCAAAGAATCCCTACTGCAGACAGAAAAAATGCTTGTGATCATGACATCTGAGGCTACTGCATCTGGTCTCGCTGGAAAGACATAGAACCTAGCGGGAGTGCCACCTGACTGGCCTTCACCTCTAGGACAAACCTGTCACGGCCCAAATTTCAGCTAGTCGTGATGGCACCTAACCCAACCTGCTAGGTAAGCTTGTTAACCACTAACCAATTCCAATAACAATTAATAAAGCAATTAAGTAAAAAAATTAACTGAATCTTATACATTCCCCAAGAACTGATAGTACAAATAATGAGCTTCTAAGAATAGAATTTACAAAGCTGGAATGAAATAAATACATCATCTGTTTGGAAAGTACATAAACAGAATTTTTATAGATCTAAGGCTACCACGAACGAGAGGCAGCTACCACCGGGATGCAGGTACATCTTCAAATCCAGCTCCCATCGAATATAGCAACATCCGCAACCAACATCTACACGCAAGGTGCAGACGTGTAGTATGAGTACAGCCGACCCCATGTACTCAATAAGTAACAAACCTAACCTTAGGTTGAAAGTAGTGACGAGCTAACACAAAATGTCGGGTCCAACACCAATATTCCGCAATAGTTCATAACAGCATAGTACACATAACAAAAGAGTATCTTAGAAATAAAAGGCTCAGTTCGTTCACAGTTCCATAAAAATAGGTATTCCTTTCAAGTATCTTAGTGAAAATCCAAATCTTTTATCGAAAAAGCCAAAATACGAGTAAGTTTGAAAACTGTAATTTTTCCCAAAATTCCTTTCAACAAATAGTAGGAAAATATTTGGATCTTATACATTCTCCAAGAACTGGTAGTACAAATCATGAGCTTCTAAGAATAGAATTTACAAAGCTGAAATGAAATAAATATATTGTATGTTTGAAAAGTACATAAACAACATTTTTATAGATCTAAGGCTACCACGAACGGGAGGCAGCTACCACCGGGACGCAGGTACAACTTCAAATCCAGCTCCTATCGAACACAGCAACATCCGCAGCCAACATCTGCACGCAAGGTGCAAAAGTATAGTATGAGTACAACCGACCCCATGTACTCAATAAGTAACAAACCTAACCTTAGTTTAAAGTAGTGACGAGCTAACAAAAAATGTCGGATCCAACACCAATATTCCACAACAATTCATAACAGCATAGTACACATAACGAAAGAGTATCTCATAAATAAAAGGCTCATTCCTTTCACAGTTCCATAAAAATAGGCATTCCTTTCAAGTATCTCAGTGAAAATCCAAATCTTTTACCCAAAAATCCAAAATACGAGTAACTTTGAAAACTTTGATTTTTCCCACAACTCCTTTTAACAAATAGTAAGATGTCTCATTTTCAGATAGCATGAGGAAAGTACTTCTCTATGCCTATATATCAAGATACAGGTAAAATCATAAATGCCCCCAAAACTGGGTAGCAGAAGGAAATGCACCTCTATGCATGTATCTCAAGTACGCATGTCAAATGCAATGCATCTCAATGATGAGCTCATGTACTCACACTCTCAGAGTACTCAATCTCAATGTCTCGCATTCTATCTCACTATGCTCAACACACTCAATCACTCAGCGTTGTACAATAGTCATTGCGGCATGCAACCCAGTCTGTATTTATAGTTGACTGCGCTCATTAGGGGTGTGCAGACTCCGGAGGGGATCCTTTCAGCCCAAGCACTATATCGATGTGGCGTGCAGCCCGATCCCATAGATTATAATCAATATATCGTTGTAGCGTGCAGCCCGATCCCATAAAATGTAATCAATATATCATTGCAGCGTGCAACCCGATCCCATAAAATGTAATCAATATAACATGATGTGGCGTGCAGCCCGATCCCAAAATATCACTCTCACTCAAGCCCTCGGCCTCACTCAGTCATCAATCTCTCCAGTCTCACTCATGGGCTCACAATGTCATGAAACTAGCCCGGCAACAATGATATGATGCATCAATAAATAATAACTGAGACTTAGATATGGTATGAATGCATGAGTATGACTGAGTATGAAATATCAATGAAATCGGTGAGATGACAGTAAGAAACAACCACTATGGGTCCAAACAGTATCGGCATAATGCCTAAACATGATATCTAGCATGATTGACAGCTTAACTACTTTATCACATGGTGAAAACATGGATATCAACAATGTAGGACTACTATACAGTGTCATGAAAACAATAAAGTCTCATGCCATCCCGTGCGTTGCGACCTCCGAACGGCTCGAAACTAACCAAAAACACCTCAAATACATCAAAAAATGCTAAAGGAACCAATCCCGGTCGAAAAAGATCAAATCTTGAATCAAAAGCCCAAAATCGGCCAAAATCCCAACCCGGGTCCACACATCGGAACCTGACAAAATTTACAAAATCCAATAACCCATTCAATTACGAGTCCAACCATACTAGTTCCATTCAAATCTGAATCCAATTCGATGTTCAAAACACATAAATTCATATTATGAAACTTTAGGCCAAAGCCCCCAATTTCTTCTTTAAAATTCACAATCCAATTACCAAAACGAAGGTAGATTAATGGAATATGATCAAAACAAAGTGTAGAACACTTACCCCAATCCTTGGGATTAAAATTGCTCCAAACGTCGCCTAAACCATGCTCCAAAATACGAAAATGGGTGGAAAATCACAAACCCTTGAATTTAAAGGGTTCTGCCCAGTCTTTTCACACCTGCGGAGCCTGGGCTCGCACCCGCTTCTGCAGAAAGAAATGTCGCACTTGCACTGCCCGACTTCTTCACCATTTTCCACATCTGCGCAATCGCAGGTGCGAAATTCCCATCGCACATGCGACCTCTGCTGACACCCTCCAACTCCGCACCCACGCTCGAGCTGCCGCACCTACAACATCGCACCTACGGCCAAGACCCTCGCAGGTGCGAACACACCAGAGGGGTTACAGCTTCAGCAACCTCACAACTCCAATTTTTGATCCGTTAATCATCCGTAACTCACCTGAGGCCCCCGGTACCTCAACCAAATACACCAAAAAGTCCTACAATATACCACAGACCTACTCGAGGCCTCAATCACATTGAACAACAGCAAAACGACGAATCGCACCTCAAATCAAAATCTATTAACTTTGAACTTTCAAATTCAATAACCTGTGCCGAAACATAGCAAATCAATTTGGAATGACTTCAAATTTTTCACTCAAGTCATAAATGTCCTAATGGAGCTATTCCAATATCCAAAATCGAATTCCGACCCCGATATCAAAACGTCAACCCCCCGGTCAAACTTCCCAAAAATTCAACTTTCGCCATTTCAAGCCTAATTCCACTACGGACAACCAAATAATTTTCCGGACACGCTCTTATGTCCAAAATCACCATACGGAGCTATTGGAATCATCAAAATTCAAATCCGAGGTCGTTTACATATGAGTCAACATCCGGCCAACCTTTTCTACTTAAGTTTTCAATTATGAGACTAAGTGTCTCATTTCACTCCAAAATCCTTCCGGGCCCGAACCAATTACTCTAACAAGTCGTACTACAACTGTTAAGCATGAAGTGAGCAGTAAATGGGGGAACGGGGCTGTAATACTCGAAACGGCCAGCTGGGTTGTTACATCCTCCCCCACTTAGACATATGTTCGTCCTCAAAAGTGCCAAGAGTTGTTTCCAAGTCATCAAATCACTATTCCATCTTACCACGCAGGTACCCGGGGGTGAACCCACGTCACCCTATCCCATATAGGTATGATAACACCACATAACTGAAATTTTTTAATCCAACCTAGCCCACAAGCCCTGGAATCCAATTTCCAATATCCGGAATTTCTTACAAGATCGGAATGCCGCAACCTACACATTGTATAAGTCTTAACAAGCTGCACCAAAATCCGTAACCATAACTCAAATACCACATAGGACAAATGCTTGAAGAAATGATTTCTAATCATAGTAGGTGATCAAAACAACCCAATGCCGGTAATAAACCTCATATCAAACAAGACTTCATTCTACAACCTTCATGCGCTACCGATGATGAAAGAAACACGCAGAAACTCGTAACTATTCATCAAATCCACCAATCGTGGAGCTCCCTCTCCTTCAACAAGAACCATAACAAATTTCTAAGCCGACTTTCAATATTATCCTTCCAAATATACCACAATCAAATCTGATAGCACCCATCCTAGATCTGACTTCATCTTATCAAATACCAGCTACTCTACTGACATGCCACACCAATACTATCTAAAGACACAACCCGTGTAATCCGTGCACCAATAAGCAATATTCCAAATACCCATCATACACGGTTGAACTATAACACACGAATCTAACACAAAGGATCATAACTCAACATAACTATGTCGTAATGTGCGGCCCCATCCAAACACTGATCCATATGAAATACCTCAGCCACTATGCTCAAATTCAATAACCACGAGCAATCTGACATCAATTACTCAAAGTGCATTACCATAATCATGGAGAAACAAATGACACAATGCCACACAAAACATTACCAATGCACAACCACTCATCCGTCACCCAAATACCCATCTCGAACAAATTTTGCTATAAGGCCTCAATAGAACTGCACCATGGGTGTTTACAACCAACGAATCACAACCCCTCATAGCATAGAAGAGTAACTCACAGATCATTTCATAATCATCTATCACCCAAATACCCATCTCGCACAAATTCCGCTATAAGGCCCTAATAGAACTGCACCATCGGTGCATACAACCAACAAATCACAACCCCTCATAGCATAGAAGAGTAACTCACAGATCATATCATAACACGAATAAGCTCAACAAAAACCGAATGAAAAATCCATCAACAATAGCAGTATGGAGCCAACCAATCCAGCTCGGTGTAGAATACACATCCTAATTGGGCCTACCAATGGACTCCCAAATCAACTTCGGGCACCCACACATGGATAAATAACCCTCCGAAAGTCCACAATGACTGAATCATAACACATACTATCATCTAGCTTGCTTCGGTCATGACTTCGCAATCCACAACCATGAAAACAACCTTCTCTTGAGAACTCCCAGTCTCCAAATCCATAGAACACACAAACCCCATATCTGATCCCAACTCTACCGCCAGAATGTCTAACACATCTCTCATACATGATCATCCCACGAGGAATACTTCTAAAATTCTTTCGTGCCACATAGCAAAATCTGAATATCAGCAGTCGATCAACCAGGATAGTGTTGTAATACCAATGAAGTATCCATAAATCAAAACACATTGCCCCTTCTGAAATGTATACTCTCATCAGGTCATACCAATTTATAATATCATTTACCTAGTCATCTGCTTCCATGCTACCTACGAATTTATGTCCTTCCCTTCAAAACTAAACTATGACCTTGCACTTGAAAATCTCAATCCTACATAATACACCGCGTCTACTATACCATCCTGTGGAGAGTACGAGAATCTCATAATTATCTCAGAGTCACAAGAAGAATACATACCCGATCAGTCAAAAACCTTCCATTTGATCTCATCTCGGAGAAAATCCCAATACGCAACATATTCCTTACGCCAGTAGGAAATATACTCCTCAAACCGTGGCAAAAATCATTGAGAACTCTTCGAAACCCATTTGCACACAACCGATCTATCATAACTAAATCTCTCTAACTCACCCCATTTGCAGGTCGCCAAAACCCAATAGCATTGCCACGAAACACCTGTGGAGACTAGCCACATCATAAGTACCCAAAGAAACGATTATACTCGTTACTGTACTGATCCAGCCTACTACCCTTCCAAATTGCCTTCAAATTAATACTTCTCCTTGCTGGAACACCATGATCCTTAACCAAAATTCACCACACAAGAGACCCTAGTATAAAACCACAACGCCCCAAGGCCCATAAGCCACTGAATTCCGGGTTAAGTACCCCAAAAGCACCGCAACCGAGACATCCACTCCGAAAGACCTTATGTGAATTTAAAATTTCTCCTCTTCCCGTTTCTTATACTAAAATGTAGAATCCATAGTCATACATAATTAGCGCAAGTCTCGACACCATCCAATGTAACTCTCAGTTTTTAGCCATATACACATCTTGCAAATTCTCAATCGCTACATATAAATATTGAATCCATTAGAACCATTCTCGAGAGTCATCCACTTCACTCAAATCTAAATTGCACCGCCCCAAATGGGCTGAAAGGCACGTGCCCCACTAGCAAAACAACACCCAAAGAAGTAACCCTGCCTTAATACCATCGATCAAATTCATACTCCGTGTACACTACGTCCTTCGCGAATAACCACTTAATTATTTTATGATTCCCATGATTTTCATATACTCCTAATGTGCCATAACCCGTATCCAGAAATTTCCTTACTCAAGTCATTCACAAACTCAACCTCTGCAAGTCATAACTAATCCACAAGTATGTCTCAGACCAAAATTAAATTTTAACACATAACCATGAAATCAAATTGTCAATAGCAGGCTCCCCCATTTGGCTCAAAGCCATAAATTAAAACACTCTATAATTCACAATAACCATACTTTATTACTGTCATAATACTGTAGTCTGAACAACGAAACCTTTCCTCAAGCTCATACAATGCAAACCATAAAAATACCTCAATCATACGCTAAGCTCGCATTCATTCTCTTAACACTCAAGTCAACGTTCTCAACCAGATTCAATTCAAATCTTATCACATACGCCCCGCTGGCTGAAAACAAACTCTCCATTGACATTATAAGGAACACACCTACGTAGATTACTCCGCAGGGGATAACCCACTTACTTAACCTTAAATCGGTATCTTGCCATACCCTTTTGCAGTTACAATTACTATGAGATCACTTAATATTTTTGAGTCCAACTCATTAACCAGACATGAGAATTTAATTTGTCCCAAAATTTAACAACGTGAAAGATCCTTCAAAACATTCACATCTGAGACTGTACGTCACATCAAAACGAAAATCAAGCACCCAATAGCCTTTCCTTTATATTTCAAGGAAACACTTCTCATCACATTCAAATCGTCTTAACACATTATGTAGTTACATTATACTCATCACAAAGCCATTCCACCGCTCATCGAGCCACAAATTTCACTCGTAGGGACATTACCTGACATATGAGTCCCGGAATCACGTGCTCACACAATCGAAATCTCCGTACTCAAGCTATTGTTAGAACCCGGCCTCAAGTGCTCCAGACTAGAACATCATCAGCACACCAAAATCACATCTCGCACATCAACCATGGAATCACAAGTCACCGGCGCACAGCCGATACCGAGGGTGCACATGTGCATACGATTCAGTGGAAGGAATTCAAAGAGTTACGCTTCAAGCTGAATCAATGCCGCACGATAAGGAAAGAAAGATGGGAAGTATATCCTAAATGTCCGGTAGCCTCTCAAAGATAGGTATGGACGTCATCATACCGATCTGCAAGACTCTACTAGACGCTTGCTCATGACTTGTAGAACCTATGAACCTAGAGCTCTAATACCACCTTGTCATGATCCAAAATCTAGCTAGTCGTGATGGCACCTAACCCAACCCGCTAGGTAAGCCAGTTAACCACTAACCAATTCCAATAACAATTAATAAAGCAATTAAGTAAAGAAATTATCTGAATCTTATACACTCCCCAAGAACTGGTAGTACAAATCTTGAGTTTCTAAGAATAGAATTTACAAAGATGAAATGAAAAAAATACATCGTCTGTTTGAAAAGTACATAAATAGAATTTATATAGATCTAAGGCTACCACAAACGAGAGGTAGTTACCACCAGGACATAGGTATATCTTCAAATCCAGCTCCCATCGAACACAGCAACATCCGCAGCCAACATCTGCACGTAAGGTGCAGAAGTGTAGTATGAGTAAAACTGACCCCATGTACTCAATAAGAAACAAACCTAACCTTAGTATAAAGTAGTGACGAGCTAACAAAAAAAGTCGGATCCAACACCAACATTCCACAACAATTCATAACAGCATAGTACATGTAACAAAAGAGTATATCAAAAATAAAAGGCTCAGTCCGTTCACAGTTTCATAAAAATAGGCATTCCTTTCAAGTATCTCAGTGAAAATCTAAATCATTTACCGAAAAGGCCAAAATACGAGTAAGTTTGAAAACTGTGATTTTTCCCAAAACTCCTTTCAACAAATAGTAAGATGTCTCATTTTAAGATAGCATGAGGAAAGTACTTCTCTGTGCCTACATGTGAAGATACAGGTAAAATCATAAATGTCCCCAAAACCGGGTAGCAGAAGGAAATGCACCTCTATGCATGTATCTCAAGTACGCATGTCAAATGCAATGCATCTCGATGATGTGCCCATGTACTCACACTCTTAGTGTCTCTCATTCTATCATACTATTTTCATCACATCCAATCACTCAGCGTTGTACAATACTCGCTGGGCGTGCAGCCCGATCCATATTTATAGTCGATTGCGCTCACTGGGGTGTGCAGACTCCGGAGGGGATCCTTTCAGCCCAAGCGCTATATCGCTGCAGCGTGCAACCCGATCCCATAGAATGTAATCAATATATCATTGCGGCCTGTAGCCCGATCCCATAAAAGGTAATCGATATATCGTTGCGGCATGCAGCCCGATCCCATAAGATCTAATCAATATAACATGTTGCGGCGTTCAACCTGATCCCATAATATCATTCTCACTCAGGCCCTTGGCCTCACTCAGTCATCAATCTCTCCAGTCTCACTCACGGGCTCACAATGTCATAAAAGTAGCCCGAAAACAATGATATACTGTATTAATAAATAATAACTGAGACTGAGATATGGTATGAATGCATGAATATGACTGAGTATGAAATATCAATGAAATCGGTGAGATGATAGTAATAAATGACCACTAATCAGTCCAAACAGTATCGACATAATGCATAAACATGATATCTAGCATGATTGACAGCTTAACTACTTTATCACATGGTGAAAATACGGATATCAACAAAGTAGGACCACTATGTAGTGTCATGGAAACAATAGAGTCTTAATTCACATGGTGTACGGCCACACGCATGTCAATACTAATCACATAACACGTATTTCGCGGTTTCATACCCTCAATACTAAGATTAGAAGAGTTACTTACCTGGAAAAATCAATTACGTATACCGAGCACGCAAGCCAAGCGATGCTCCAAAGATTCCATCCCGCGTGTTCTGACCTCCGAACGGCTCAAAACTAACCAAAAACAACTTAAATACATCAAACAATGCAAAAGGAACCAATCTCGATCGAAAAAGATCAAATCTTGAATCAGAAGCCCAAAATCGACCTAAAGCCCAACCGGGGCTCGCACCTCAGAACCCGACAGAATTTACAAAATCCAAAAACCCATTCAATTACGAGTCCAACCATACTAGTTCCACTCAAATCCGACTCGAATTCGATGTTGAAAACTCATAAATTCATATTATGAAACTTTAGGCCAAAACCCCTAATTGCTTCTTTAAAATTCACAATCCAATTACCAAAACGAAGGTAGATTCATGGAATAAGATCAAACTCAAGTGTAGAACACTTACCCCAATCCTTGTGATGAAAATTTCTCCAAGAGTCGCCTAAACCGTGCTCCAAAATCTGAAAATGGGTGAAAACTCATGAACCCTCAAACTTAAAGGGTTCTGCCCTGGCTTTTCGCACATGCGGAGCCTGGGCTCGTATCCGCGCTGCCACTTCTGCGAAAACAATGTCGCACTTGTACTGCCCGACTTCTTTAAGATTTTCCGCATCTGTGCAATCGCAGGAGTGGAAATCCCATCGCACCTTCTACCTCTGCGGACACCCTCCAACTCCGCACCTGCGGCCAAGACCCTCGTAGGTGCGATCACAACAGAGGGGTTACAACTTCAACATCCTCACAACTCCAATTTTTGATTTGTTAATCATTCAGAACACACTCGAGGCCCCCGGGACCTCAACAAAATACACCAACAAGTCCTACAACATATCACAGACCTATCGAGGCATCAAATCACATCGAACAACAGCAAAACGGCGAATCGCACCTCAAATCAAAATCTATGAACTTTAAACTTTAAAATTCAATAACTCGTGCCGAAACATAGAAAATCAATCTGGAATGACTTCAAATTTTGCACTCAAGTCATAAATGTCCTAACGGAGCTATTCCAATTTTCAGAATCGGATTCAGACCCCGATATCAAAAAGTCAACTCCTTGGTCAAACTTCCCAAAAATTCAACTTTCGCCATTTCAAGCCTAATTCCACTACGGAACTCCAAATAATTTTCCGAGACACGCTTCTAAGTCCAAAATCACCATACAGAGCTATTGGAATCATTAGAATTGAAATCTGAGTTCATTTACACATGAGTCAACATACGGCCAACGTTTCCTACTTAAGTTTTCAGTTATGAGAGTAAGTATCTCATTTCACTCTAAAATCCTTCCGGGCCCGAACCAATTACTTCGGCAAGTCGTACAACAACTGTAAAGCATGAAGTGAGCAGTAAATGGGGGAACGGGGCTGTAATACTCGAAACCACCGGCCGAGTCATTACATCCTCCCCCACTTAGACATATGTTCTTCCTCCAATGTGCCAAGAGTTGTTTCCAAGTCACCAAATCATTATTCCATCCTGCCACGCAGGTACCTGGAGGGTGACCCCACGTCACCCTATCCCATATAGGTCTGATAACACCACATAACTGATATTTCTTAATCCAACCTAGCCCACAAGTCTTAGAATCCAATTTCCAACATACGAAATTTCTTACAAGATCGGAATCCCACAACCTACACACTGTATAAGTCTGAACAAACTGTACCAAAAGCTATAACCATAACTCAAATACTCAAAACTCAAATACCACATAGCTCAAATGCTCGAAGCAATGATTTCTAATCACAATAGCTGCTCAAAACAGCCCTATGCCGGTAATAAACCTCATATCAAACAAGACTTAATTCTAAAACCTTCGCACGATACAGATGACGAAAGAAACACGTAGAAACTCGTAACCATTCATCAGATCCACCAGTCGTGAAGCTCCCTCTCCTTCAACAAGAACCATAGAAAATGTCTAAGCCGACTTTCGATATTATCCTTCCAAATATATCACAATCAAATCTGATAGAACCCATCCTAGATCTAATGACTCAAATACTAGCTACTCTACTGACATGCCACACCAATACTATCTAAAGTCACAACTCGTGCAATCCGTGCACCAATAAGCAGTATTCCAAATGTACTCAATCACGAAAATGACTTAAACAAGAGAACTATCCTGCAAGCTCGACGGGTACTGCCCCAACGCAATGCTAAGAACCCATCATACACCATAGAACTATAACACACGAATCTAACACAAAGGATCACAACTCAACATAACTATGCCGCAATGCGCGACCCCATCGAAACACTAATCCATATGAAATACCCTAGCCATCATGTTCAAAATTAATAACCACGCGCAATTCAACATCAAGTACTCAAATTGCATTACCATAACCATGGAGAAGCAAATGACACAATGCCACACAAACCCGAAAGAACATAACCAATGCGTAACCACTCATGCATCACCCAAATACCCATCTCACGCAAATTTCTCTATAAGGACCCAATAGAACTGCACCATGGGTGTATACAACATACGAATCACAACCCCTCATAGCATAGAAGAGTAACTCACAGATCATTTCAGAACAGGAATAAGCTCAAGAACAACCGAATGACACATCCCTCAACAATAGCAGTGTGGAGCCAACTAATCCGGCTCGGTGTAGAATACACATACTAATTGGGCCTACCTATGGACCCCCAAATCAATTCCAGGCACCCACACATAGAAAAATAACCCTCCAAAAGTCCACAATGACTGAATCATAACACATACTATCGTCTAGCTAACTTCGGTCATGACTTCGGATTCCACAACCATGAAAAGAACCTCCTCTTGAGAACTCCCAGTCTCCAAATCCATTGAACACACAAACCCCATATCTGATCCCAACTCCACCGCCAGAATGTCTAACACATCTCTCATACATGATCATCCCATGAGGAATACTTCTAAAATTCTTCCGTGACACATAGCAAAATTTGAATATCAGTAGTCGATCAACAAGGAGAGTGTCGTAATGCCAATGAAGTATCCATAAATCAAAACACATTGCCCCTTCTGAAATGTATACTCTCATCAGGTCATACCGATTAGTAATGTCATTTACCTAGTCATCTAAAGTCGTCCATGCTGCCTACGAATTTCTGTCCTTCCCTTTAAAACTAAATTGTGATCGCGTATATCATGCCATCCTGTGAAGAGTATGAGAATCTCATAATTATCTCAGAGTCACAAGCAGAATAAATACGCGATCAGTTAGAAACCTTCCATTTGATCTCATCCCAAAGAAAAATCCCAATACGCAACATATTCCCCATGCCAGTAGGAAATATACTCTTTAAACCGTGGTAAAAACCTTTGAGAACTCTTCGAAACCCATTTGCACACAATCGATCTATCCGAACCGAATCTCCCTAACTAACCCTAGCCACGCAGGTCGCCAAACCCCAATAGCATTGCCACGAAACACCTGTGGAGACTAGCCACATCATAATTACCCAAAGAAATGATTATACTCGTTACTGTACTCATCCAACCTACTACCACACTGTTCTATCTCTCTAAGTTCCTTCCAAATCGCCTTCAAATTGATACTTCTCCTTGCTGGAACACCACGATTCTTAACCTAAACTCACCACACAAGAGACCCTAGTATAAAACCATAACGCCCTAAGGCCCATAAGCCGCTGAATTCCCTCTTAAGTACCCCAAAATCACTGTAACCGAGACATCCTCTCCGAAAGACCTTATGTGAATTTAAAATTGCTCCTTTTCCCTTTTCTTATACTAAAATGTAGAATCCATAGTCATACATAATTATCGCAAGTCTCAACACAATCCAAAGTAACTCTCAGTTTCTAGTCATATACACATCTTGAAAATTCCTAATCGCTACATATAAATATTGAATCCATTAGAACCATTCTCGAAAATCATCCACTTCACTCAAATCTAAATTCCACCGCCCAAAATGGGCTAAATGACACGTGCCCCACTAGCACAACAACACCTAAAGAAGTAACCCTGCCTTAATACCACCGATCGAATTTATACTCTATATAAACTACATCCTTCGCGAATAACCACTCCTAATGTGCCATAACCCTAATGTGACATAACCCGTATCCAGAAATTTCCTTACTCGAGTCATTCTCAAACTCAACCTCTGCAAGTCATAACAAATCCACAAGTATGTCCCATAGCAAATTTAAAATTTAACACATAACCATGAAATCAAATTTTCAATAGCAGGCTCCCCCACTTGGCTCAAATCCATAAATTAAAACGCTCCATAATTCACAATACCCATATTTTATTACTGCCATAATACTGTAGTCTGAACAACGAAAATATTTCTCAAGCTCATACAATTCCGACCGTAAAAATACCTCAATCTTCCGCTTAGCTCGCATTCATTCTCTTAACACTTAAGTCAACTTTCTCAACTAGATTCAATTCAAATCTCATCACATACGCCCCACTGGCCAAAACAAAACTCTTCATTCACATTATAAGGAACACACCTACGTAGATTACTCCGCAGAGGATAACCCACCTACTTAACCTTAAATCGATATCTTGCCATACCTTTACGCAGTTACAATTACTATGAGATGACTTAATCTTTCCAAGTCCAACTCATTAACCAGACATGAGAATTTAATTTGTCCCAAAATTTAACAACGTGAAAGATCCTTCAAAACATTCACACACGAGACTGTACGTCACATCAAAACGAAATATCAAGCACCCAATGGCCTTTCCTTAATATTTTAAGGAAACACTTCTTGTCACATTCAAATCGTCTTAACGCATTCTGCAGTTACATCATACTCATCACAAATCCATTCCACCGCTCATCGAGCCACAAATTCCACTCATAGGGACATTACCGGATATATGAGTCCCGAAAGTACGTGCTCAGATAATCTAAATCCCTGTGCTCAAGCTACTGTCATAACTTGGCCTCAAGTGCTCCAGACTGGCCCATCATCAGCACACCAAAATCACATCTCGCACCTCAACCATGGAATCACAAGCCGCCGCCGCACAGCCGATACCGAGCGTTCACATGTGCATACGATTGTGTAGAAGGAATTCAAAGAGTTACGCTTCAAAATGAATCAACGCCGCATGATAAGGAAATAAAGATGGGAAGTAGATCCTAAATGTCCTGTAGCAGCACGAAGATAGGTATGGACGTCATCATACCGATCCGCAAGACTCTACTAGACACTTGTTCATGACTTGTAGAACCTATGAACCTAAAGCTCTGATACCACCTTGTCACGATCCAAAATCTAGCTAGTCGTGATGGCACTTATCCCTACCCACTAGGTAAGCCAGTTAACCACTAACCAATTCCAATAATAATTAATAAAACAATTAAGTAAAAAAATATCTGAATCTTATACATTCCCCAAGTACTGGCAGTACAAATCATGAGCTTCTCAGAATAGAATTTACAAAGCTAAAATAAAATAAATACATCGTCTGTTTGAAAAGTACATAAACAACATTTTTATAGATCTAAGGCTACCACGAACGAGAGGCAGCTACCACCGGGACGCAGGTACAACTTCAAATCCAGCTCCTATCGAACACAGCAACATCCGCAGCCAACATCTGCACGCAAGGTGCAGAAGTGTAGTATGAGTACAACCGACCACATGTACTCAATAAGTAACAAGCCTAACCTTAGTTTAAAGTAGTAACGAGCTAACAAAAAATGTCGGATCCAACACCAATATTCCACAACAATTCGTAACAGCATAGTACACATAATAAAAGAGTATCTCAAAAATAAAAGGCTCGGTCCTTTCACTGTTCCATAAAAATAGGCATTCGTTTCAAGTATCTCAGTGAAAATCCAAATCTTTTACCGAAAAATCCAAAATACGAGTAAGTTTGAAAACTGTGATTTTCCCATAACTCCTTTCAACAAATAGTAAGATGTCTCATTTTCAGATAGCATGAGGAAAGTACTTCTCTATGCCTACATGTGAAGATACAAGTAAAATCATAAATGTCCCCAAAACTGGGTAGCAGAAGGAAATGCACCTCTATGCATGTATCTCAAGTATGCATGTCAAATGCAATGCATCTCGATGATGAGCTCATGTACTCACACTCTCAGTGTACTCAATCTCACTGTCTCACATTCTATCTCACTATGCTCAGCACACTCAATCACTCAGCGTTTTACAATACTCGTTACGGTGTGCAGCTCGATCCGTATTTATAGTTAATTGTGCTCACTAGGGGTGTGCAAAACTCCGGAGGGGCTCCTTTCAGCCCAAGCGCTATATCGCTGCGGCGTGTAGTCCGATCCCATAGAATGTAATCAATATATCATTGCGGAGCGCATCCCGATCCCTTAAAATGTAATCATTATATCGTTGTGGCATGCAACCCGATCCCATAAGACGTAATCAATATAACATGTTACGGCGTTCAGCCCGATCCCAATATATCACTCTCACTCTGGCCCTCGGCCTCACTCATTCATCAATCTCTCCAGTCTCACTCACGGGCTCACAATATCATGAAACTAGCCCGACAACAATGATATGATGTATCAATAAATAATAACTGAGACTAAGATATGGTATGAATGCATGGATTTGACTGAGTATGGTGTGTTATTTGTTGATGATTTTAACTTGCGCATCAATTGCCAATCATTTTACTCCATTTCTCGGAAATAAATCTATTATGCTTAAATTGTTCATTTCTAATAAACTTAAAGTTGTGATTTCCGGAATATTATATGTATGTTGATATTTATAATGATGATACATGAGAGGGAAGAAATGAAAGTGTGGAATATCAAATACGGCCACCGTGCCTTGAATAAATAATCTTGTGAATGGCCAAAAGAGCCAAGAAAATATTGTTATTGTTATTGGTTGAAAATACTAGTGGAGATTTATACAATGTGAAAGATGATAAGGTAAATGCATCTGCACCTATGTTATTTTTGTGAATAATTCCCCTTATTTGGGATGATATTGATGTGATAAAATTATTTCTCTTAATTGGGATGAGATTGATTGATATAAAAGGGTTGATGTCTCGAATAAGACAGCCTAGCCGATCAGGTCGTGATCGGACACCATGGCGCACACATGGTGGTGATTGTGCTAGAAATTGTAATTGAAATTGAGATTTTGGTTGATGTCTTCAAATAAGACAACCTAGCCTAGTCTAAGGTTTTAGAGTGTCCTAGGATGTTTTGGAGCCGTGTCTAGTAGAGTGCTTCTTATCGGTGTGTTGTCGACCATATCTACAATGAGGAGGCTCATTGGATACTCCTGATCATGCGATAGAGCTCAAGATAGGAAGCTAATTTCCTTATCATATCTCATTTTCCATATGAGTAACCTATGGGTTCGAGTCAGCGAAGAGGGAATGAGAGAACCAGTTGCTAAGGGAAGTGTACTTGTCTCTATTAATGTTATCGTGCCACCGGATCATGTGGTAAGAGAACCTAAGAAATTAAAAAGGGTTGTTTGTACCAATAAGTCGGAATGTTTGATTTGTAAGAAACTCCACTTGGGGATGTGTTGAATGATTCTTGAAATACGTTATGGTTACGGAGTTGAGGGGCATCAAGTAAGGTATTGCCCTATCAATCTAAAGTTACCATGTAAGTCACTCCTTGCTATATCGTTATGAACACCGCATAGTTTTTACTTGTTGTTTATGTGTACCCATATTGAAGAGCTCTCATAAACATGGTCTTGACAAGATGTTGATCACAAAACAATACATGTACCTACTCTTTGAAACGAGACCCGTTATTCGTGAATTCACTATATCACAAATTCTCTTATTTATAACCTCTTGTGGAACTGAGCTATATAATTATGTCCTTGAATCGAGTTATAACTCTAGGATTAATAGTTCCCACTTGATTTCCTAAATTCTCAACAAGAGATTATACCTGATAAATTTCTTACAGAACCTTTTGATTCAAATGGATAACATCTTCTCACTTGTGCTTATGCATGCACAGTCATAAAGTTCACCTATGTGGTATCAAATCCAATGTATAATGGCTTCGTTTTGAGGTCCTTCTTGAGCCACTCTTTTTCTCTCTGGTGTATGTGGCTCCTATGGTGGGAACATTTACTAGTATTGTAGTTGCCCATGAAGTGGCCTAGTATTGCAGCTTGAGAGTTGTTGTGGCAAAATGGAATGTCTAGCTCACATCAAAGTGTTTATTCTCTCTAACCAATACATAATTTCATCCCAACATTAAGATGTCCTAGCTACATGATTTCACTTGGGTGTGGTTGAATGTTAAACAGCCATATGATGAGCATACTGATTTGAAAGACAAGTTTGTCGTATCTCTAGTCCTCTCATATAGGATCAACTATCAGGAAAGGTTAAGCTGTGAGAATGATAATAACCTCACAAGTGTTCAACTTATTTTTCAACCTTTTGGGTTTGTGGCATAGCTTCCTTGCGTCAAATACAGTTAAGAGCGTAATGCAATTTCATGCATTTTGAAACCCATATCACATTCGGGGTGCTAGAATATTTTCATTTCGAGTTAAATTGGTTTTCCCTACACTCCAGGAGGCGACTGGTGTCACATAAGTGTTCTCTCTCTTTGAGGCCTACTATTGCCAAATAAGGCACGGATGGAATGAGAAAATTATTGATGTCCTTTTCATGACTCACTTCTGTTACATCTCAGAATCATGAACATGGCCCCTACATTATCAATGCCTACTAGACAACTCTGTGCCTCATGTGTCAAATCAATGAAATTATCACAATGATTAACCGTGTCAGTACTATTGGTAGTAACCTTCATGTCTCTTAGGATATAACCTCCTGAAATACCATGCTCAGCATATTGATGAATTCTTGAATAGTTCTATCCAATCTCGAACCTCGTTGTTCATATTTATAGTAACCTATGTGGTTTGAAGGTTCAAACATGTCAAAGAAGAAGTACCATCCTGTGATCAAATATATTGGATAAAAAGATTTAGGGACATATTCATGCTAGCACATCTTAGAGTAATTGTTGGAGGTCGCAAAAGGTTTAGTTTAGGTGTTTGGTATAGAGATTTAGAATTGAAGAAAGTGAACGGGTTATTCTAAAGATTTTCTCTATGAATATGTTATATGAATTGCTAATAAAGGTAAAGTATGTGTAATCACAATAGGCCTTATGAAATCTTGAAGAAAATAGGCTAAACTATGAGTATGATGTTTCCCTAGTATTATTCTCCGTGTACCCGGTGTTCATGTGTCTATGTCTAAGAAGGTGATGTTAATGGATAATTGGATTATGAGGAGCAACTATTTCCTATCCTTGCTAGATAAGTCCGAAAGTTAAGATTGTCTCCGTCAAGTGGTATGGCTAAGTATGTGAGTCGAGGAGATCACCTCGTAGGCCGAAAGTGTTGAGGAAAGGAAATATTCTTACTTGTTTGTAGAACCAAATGGTTGTGGTTAAAAAAACGTACCTTCTATGCATTATGGCTTAAATGTGTATATTTCATGTCAAGATACCACTTTTGTTAATGTAATACCCTAATGTTGAGATCGGTGTTGTTGATATATACTGTGATGTGTCATTGAGTAATGAATATATTGTTACTGTTATGCTAATTATATTATTTTGGGTATAGAAAAGGGACTATTATATGAATAATATCAATTTATCATGATAATTGTCATGGGCTGCTTTCCATCATCGACCCATGACCCCTTGGACGCGCCCCGTGGCGTCCCGGCAAGCCTCCCAATGCCTAGCGCCACGGTCGGCCCCATGGTCTCAGCAGCGCCAAGTGACAAGCGAGCATGCGCCTCTGTCGCCCCACCGATAATCAATGCCAGCGCCTAGCGGCTGGCCAATGCCATCAAAGCCGCACGCACCGACAATGCCGCGCGCACAAACCATCATGTTGCCAACAGCGCCGCACACCTAGACAGTGCCCTGCGCGCAGACCCAATGCCAAGCACCAGCGCCCAGCCACTGGCAGATCCAAATAGTGCCGCGCGTGCCCACAGCAATGCGCGCGCAGACCCTGCTGCTCAAGACAAAGTTGCTGCCATCGGACTTGCTTCCATAGAAGACTAAGTCCTTTTCATTGTAATTATAGAGTAGTTTTACTTCATTCATTTTCAGTGTGCTTCTACAACTTTCTTAGGTCAACTCATGTAATTTGGTTTATTTTTTTTAAGCATTATTAAGGGGGACCAAAGCATTCAAACATTCAAGCATTCAAACAATTCTCTGTACTGGTGTCTCTCCCCCACGACACCGCATTACATCTTGTAATAGCTTTCATCATCATCATCAATACAATCATCAGCTTTCATCATCAATTGCTCATTTTTCGCTGCTCAATTGCTCACGACATTGGTTTTCCCGTACGAAACTGACAATCTAGTCTAGCGTACGGCTAGGACCTCAGTTGGCGCATAGCAACCGCACTGACATCGATTGCTTAGCCTTACGTTACCCTTCCAAGGAACTTCAGGAAGGCGCCGCGTAACCGTTGGTATCAGAGCCTAGGCTCGACATCGGACGAGGGAACTCATTGCCATCATCATCACCATTTTTGACCATGGTGAATTACGGGGATTGCATCACGACCCTAGAAGAGATGGTTGACGCATTACGGCCCATCGTGCATACGTTGCCTGATCTAAAAACCAGCCTAGTGCAAAGGTTGGACGACCTAGACCGCAGAATACGGTAGGCCGAAGTTGACATAGCAAACATCAGTCAAGACTCTGAGGAAGACCGGCAAACGGCGAGGCAACCAAAATTCATGGCCAATTCGAGGACCTCGAACAGGAGCGTGCCGAGGATTTAGCCCATCGGGAACTAGAGGCCGTCAGACTGACTGTCATGTAGCAAACCATAGACAACTTGACAGGCCAGCTCAATGTTGTCAATGCTGCCCTTCAAAGCCTGCTCAAAGGAGGCGAAAACCACATCAGGGTTGCCATGAACATTGCCTCCATGCCACAAAAGCTGAAAATTCCGGAGCCCAAGCCATACAACGGAGCCCGGGATGCTAAAGAAGTGGAAAACTTCATCTTCAACATCGAACAATATTTCGATGTCGTTGGACAGTTGGAGGAATCCAAGAAGGTAGCAACTACTGCCATGTATCTTCAAGGCGATGCAAAACTCTGGTGGCGAGTCAAATACGAAGCCATCAGGGCCGGTGAAGACACTCTCCAGACATGGGCAGAACTGAAGGCTTCCATACGCCTGCAGTTCTTCCCCGAAAACGTGGAATACAATGCACGGAGAAAGTTGCGTGAACTCCACCACACCAGGTCGGTGCAGGACTACGTGCGTGAATTCTCCGCACTCATGCTAAACATACGGGATATGGGGGACAAAGACAAACTGTTCGCATTCATAGAAGGTTTGAAACCTCATACTCGTATGGAGCTGCAAAGGCAACGGGTAGATACCCTGCCCAAGGCCATTCAAGCTACAGAGTGCCTTGGGGATTATCAATTGGAAACTCAGAAGGATAGGCCCCAGCCGCCTATCCGAGGGGGATATAACGGGAGCCAACCTAGCAACGGTGGCCCCAACAGAAACGGAGGAGATCGAGGTGCATCCAAATCTAAGACTCTTTCCTCAAGCAGCAACACTGCTGCATCAATCAACAACAATCAGGGGAGAAAGCCCCCATCAGAATGCCGTCATTGCGGCGGGGAACATTGGAACAATCAATGCCCCAATACACAAATCAATGCTCAACAAACTGTTGGCGACGATGAGTCAGATCAGGACGGCTCAGCTGACGAAGAACAGGTAGGGGCCTTCAACGCATTTGTTGGCTCCATTCATGATACCTTGGCGGGAACCAGTGCTGGCAACCCCAAGAAGAAGGAATTCCCAATCGACAAGAAAGGGAAAGGAAAGGCGGACGAGAGGCCTCCCACATCACATAATGTTCGTTGACATGAAAGTAAACGGCAGACCTATTCGAGCATTGATAGACACGGGTGCTAGCCACAACTACCTGGCCTCAACTCAGGTGCAACGCCTCGGTCTAGCAGTGCAAAAATGCAAAGGTCGTGTCAAGGCTATCAACTCTCCATCTCAGCAAGTGAGTGGAATAGCCAAAGAAGTGTCAATCAAGCTTGGCCCATACAAAGGAATATTCGACCTACGCATAGCTATCATCGATGACTTCGAACTGATAGTGGGATTGGAATTCCTCACGCAGACCAACATCATCCCGGTACCATATGCCAACATGCTCCTAATGATGGGAGACAACGGGGCCAAACCCCACACCATACCATGCATATCCAAGAAGATGGCCGCTGGAAACATCACGGCCATGCAGTTTAAGGAGGGAACCAATAGACCTGAACCCACGGTTCCGGCTACCCTCAACATCATCAAACAGACATCACATCATCGGGGTCCAACAGCTCATGGCGCCCCTCATTGTGTGAAGACTTGTCAAACATTCCAAAAGGACAAGTCGGATCACTCAGCATAAGCGGGACTCCTGGAGCCGCTACCTATCCTGCAGAGACCTTGGGAAAGCATTTCCCTGAATTTCATCATAGGATTACCCAAGGTCGGAAATCATGCAACCATCATGGTGGTAGTAGACCAATTTTCCAAGTATGCTACCTTCATCGCAGCCCCACAGAACATATCAGCAGAAGATACAGCTCGACTCTTCTTCTCTCATGTTGTCAAACATTAGGGTATGCCCAGCAACATCATTAGTGACTGTGACCCACGCTGCACTAGCATGTTTTGGACCCAACTCTTCAGTTGCCTCGGATCCAAATTGAGTTACAACTCAAGCCATCATCATCAGCAAACATATAATCAAATAGACCGGTTCAATGACATGCTGGAGGAATATCTCCGCCAATTTGCAACCGGGTCAAAAACACATTGGGTGAAGCTTCTGGATACTGCTCAGTTGTGTTTTAATTCACAAAAGTGCGCCCATACAAACAAAAGCGCTTTTGAAATTGTTACCGGACAGCAACCGCTACTCCCACATAATGTGAATGCACCAAACATGCCATCATCTCATCGAGCTGCCAGTTTCTCGACAGAATGGGAACAAACTTTGAAGATAGTGCGGAGCTATCTTGTCAATGCCCAAGACAGGGCAACGAGGCATGCCGAACAAAACCGTTGCTTTGCCCAACATCAAGCAGGGGACAAAGTGATGGTAAGAACCCCGAGGCGGAACATGTTTGCAAAGAGGACCCAAGATCCTCGCCTATTGCAAAACTACATCGGGCCTTTTTCCATTGAAAGGCGCATCGGGAAATCCAGATACCAGCTGAACACACCAGCATGGTGGAAAATCCATCCAGTCTTCCATTTCAGCCGCCTCCAACCATTTGAGAAATACATGGAAGATCATACTGAAAGCTATCTCACAGCACTGAGGGGAACAGACCTCCCAGCCATCAAGAGCCTGACCAATCATCATCATCCTGCAGGTAAGGCTCCGAGGTCGTCGCCAACTCAGGTGGGGGAGAATGTCATGGGCTACTTTCCATCATCGACCCATGACCCCTTGGACGCGCCTCGTGGCATCCCAGCAAGCCTCCCAATGCCTAGCGTCACGGTCGGCCCCGTGGTCTCGGCAGCGTCAAGTGACAAGTGAGCATGCGCCTCTGTCGCCCTACCAATAATCAATGCCAGCGCCCAGTGGCTGGCCAATGCCATCAGTGCCGCGCGCACCGACAATGCCGCGCGCACAAACCATCATGTTTCCAACAGCGCCGCACACCCAGACAGTGCCCTGCGCGCAGACCCAATGTCAAGCACCAACGCCCAGCTGCTGGCAGATCCAAATAGTGCCGCGCGCGCCCACAACAATGCACGCGCAGACCCTGCTGCTCAAGACAAAGTTGCTGCCATTGGACTTGCTTCCATAGAAGACTAAGTCCTTTTCATTGTAATTATAGAGTAGTTTTACTTCATTCATTTTCAGTGTGCTTCTACAACTTTCTTAGGTCAACTCATGTAACTTTGGTTTATTTTTTTTAAGCATTATTAAGGGGGACCAAAGTATTCAAACATTCAAGCATTCAAACAATTCTCTGTACTGGTGTCTCTCCCCCCCAACACCGCATTGCATCTTGTAATAGCTTTCATCATTATCACCAATACAATCATCAGCTTTCATCATCAATTGCTCATTTTCCGCTGCTCAATTGCTCACGACATTGGTTTTCCCGTACGGCACTGACAATCTAGTCTAGCGTACGGCGAGGACCTCAGTTGGCGCATAGCAACCACACTGACATCGGTTGCTTAGCCTTACGTTGCCCTTCCATGGAACTTCAGGAAGGCGTCGCGTAACATAATATATGTATGATGTACATTAAGAATGGTTTATGGTCTAAGAAGAGCCCCAAGGCTAAGTCACGTTGAAAATTGTATGATGGGATAAAAGTTTCAAGTGAATTCGCACAAAACCTAACTTAAAATGAGCATACCTCTCTTGATATGAAGTGTTATATGGTGTATTACCTATCAAATGAAATTTCTATGTGTCTAGTTTCCAACTCTTCAAATCGTTCGTCATTTGGACATTCCTACAAGATGTTATGACCAAATTACCAAAGGCTGGAAAAATGAGATTCTACGACCAATTCTGCGATCGCAGAACAATTATGCGATCGCGAAAGTGCTTCTGCGACCGCAAACGGGTCGCAAAATGGACCAGAACAGCCCAGTTCTGGGCACTGGTTTTTGTGACCCGCATACCCATTCTGCGGTCCATTATGCGACCGTAGACCTGCTTTCGGAGGGTTAATTTTTTTATTTTCATAACCCGACCCCATTTTGATAAATAGGCTTTGGGGATTATTTTGGGGCAATCATCTGAGGTTTTTTAGAGAGAAGTGAGAGTGTTCTAGAAAGGGAAAGTAGATGAAGTGTTTTGTTCATCAAGATCTTGCCCAAGCTTTGAAATCCAAGAAGGCAATCTCACAAGATCTTCAGCTAAGAGGTAAGATTCAAACCTCTAGTCTTCAATTTCGAGTTTGGGGTAAAAGATGGATGATTGGTAGTATAATTCTTAGGTTTAAGAGTATTATTTATACATGCTTGTACTAATAAGGTTTGTGGGAAGATTGTTGAGCTCAAATAAATAAATATTTTGTTGTGGAGTGAAGGAAATCTTGTAGAAGAACCTTGTAGTTAAATTTGCACACTTAGTGTTTGATAAAATGCTCAAATGAGTACAGACCATGAATATCTTCCTAATAATGGTTCAATTTTTTTATGTCTCAAAATAGATTGGGATTTCTAGAATTTCCAGAACGTTGCAGTAATTTAAGTAAAGGTCAAAGCAAGGTATATTGGCTAAACTACTCTCTTAGAATTGAATTCAATGATGTTCTCATAAGTTTCAAGTATGGTTGTCTCAAGTTCCTTATTCTATGTTCCGAGTTGTTCCCAATAAATTTGATTGTCCCGAATAAGCAAAGTGTCGAGAATTAAGTATTCAAAACGTGTTTCGAATGTTCCTAACACATTATGTTATCCTTTGGGAATGTGTTCAAGAATGATATGTGTATTAAAATGCTATGTCTTTGAGTTGTGTTTCAAATGAAGGTTATGATTCCAAATTGTGCGAAAAAACTCAATATGCTTAAGACTCTTAATTGCTCATATGTGTACCTAAAGTCTTGATTGGAAATGTCTTACTGTTAAAAACTTATAAAAATGGTTGGCAGTGAAATAAGTGAATTGAGATATAAAGTGTGGCCAATGTTCAAGAGTGAAAGTTATACTTGTGGCCAATGGTGCCAATGGAATTAAAAAAATGTGAAAGAAGTATGAAATGCGATGATTGATATAAGTGAAAGTTATACTTGTGGCCAATGGTGCCAATGAAATGAAATGATGTGAAAAAGGTTATGAAATGAGCCTTGATTAAACTATTCCAAATTGACTTCGAAAATAGAATTGCTTAAAAGCTTATAAACTCAAGTCATGCTCATATGTGGTTGTTTTAACAGACGTTATGATTTGTGAGTAGAAATTGTGTATTGCCTTTTGTGGGGAAAATTATGTCAACAATAAATGGTGTGTTATTTGTTGATGATTTTAACTTGCGCATCAAGTGCCAATCATTTTACTTTATTTCTCGGAAATAAATCTATTGTGCTTAAATTGTTCATTTCTAATGAATTTAAAATTGTGATTTCTAGAATATTATATGTATGTTTATATTTATGATGATGATACATGAGAGGGAAGAAATGAAAGTGTGGAATATCAAATATGGCCACCGTGCCTTGAATAAATAATCTTCTGAATGGCCAAAGGAGCCAAGGAAATATTGTTATTGTTATTGGTTGAAAATATAAGTGGAGATTTATACAATGTGAAAGATGATGTGGTAAATACATTTGCACCTATGTTATTTTTGTGAATTATTCCCTTTATTTGGGATGAGATTGATGTGATAAAATTATTCCTCTTAATTGGGATGAGATTGATTGGTATAAAAGGGTTGATGTCTCAAATAAGACAACCTAGCTGATCGGGTCGTGATCGGACTCCATGGCGCACACATGGTGGTGATTATGATGGAAATTGTAATTGAAATTGAGATTTTGGTTGATGTATTCAAATAAGACAGCCTAGCCGATCGGGTCGTGATCGGACTCTGTGCTAAAATTACGATGGTATTGGTATTGATAGTAATTGTGGTTGATTCTCTAATGAGATAGCCTAGCCGATCGGATCGTGATCGGACTCTGTGGTAAAATTATGGTGGTATTGGTATTGATAGTAACTGTAGTTGATTCTCTAATGAGATAGCCTAGCCGATTGTGTGGTGATCGGACTCCGTGCTAAAAGTACGGCGGTATTGGTACTGTGAATATTGGTATTGTGAACATTGGTATTATGATTATTGGTATTGTGAACAGTGGTATATCGGTGCTAAAGATCTCCCAACCAAAAATAATATTATCATAATATTTTGATTATCACTTCACTGTGTTATCTTCATATTTTGGAAATTATTATGTTTTAACTTGGCATTTGAATATCATTGATTGTGACTTGTTGGTTCTATGGATTTCCCTTTCTTACATTGGTATTCTATTTTATAAGAGGACAGTTAGCTTCACATACTAGTACTATTCCACATGTACTAACGTCCCTTTTGCCGGGGGCGCTGCATCTTCAATGGATGCAAGGGATTCATCAGCGGTGCAACTTTGGTCCTCGTTAGCAGTTACTCCCTATTCAGCACGTTTTGGTGAGGCCTACTCTATTCTGGGCCCGATGTCACTTGATGTTACACTTTGTGTCTTGAGGTATAGCTGGGGCCTTGTTGCCGGCACTTCCATACTATACTTCTGTCATATTTAGAGGCTCCGTAGACAAGTTGTGGGTGGTGTATGATATTGGGAATTGAACTATAAATGTTGCTATTTGGAAAACATGTTTTTCATTATATCTATAGACTTGTAAAATTTTGAATGAAGTTGCTAATGAAATGGAATGGGAGTCGTTAATAAAATATTTTCAGTGTTTGATTAATGGAGTGCATCTCATCTTTATTCATGGATTAGTTTGGGTAGAAGGATATCTAATAGGCTTGCTCGGCCGGGTTCACTCGGTTGAGTGTCGGTCGTGCTCCCCGAGTTTGGTGCGTGACAAAATGAGGGTGAGAAGGTCAGTGCCGATATCCGATAACCAATTTTGGTTCATGCCTGGTCGTTCTACTACAGAAGCTATCCATCTTATAAGGAGGTTGGTTGAACTGTACAGGGATGGGAAGAAAGATTTTCACATGGTGTTTATTGACCTAGAAAAAGCATATGACAAGGTCCCTAGGGAAGTTCTTTGGAGATTCCTGGGGTGAAAGGTGTTCTGGTTTCTTATATTAGGGTGATTAAGGACATGCATGATGTATCTAAGACTCAGGTTAGGACAGTGGGGGCGACTTTCCGGTTGTTATGGGTTTATACAAAGGATCGGCATTAGCGCGTTCTTATTTACCCTAGTGACGGACGCATTGACACACCGTATCCAAGGGGAGGTGCCATGGTGTATGTTATTCACCGATGATATTGTTCTGATCGATGAGACATGAGGCGATGTTAACGAGAGGTTGGAGGTTTGGAGGCAGAACCTTGACTCTAAAGGTTTCAAGTTGAGCAGGACTAAGACAGAATGCGTGGAGTGCAAGTTCAACGGCATTTCGGGAGAAGCGGACATGGCCGTGAGGCTTGACTCTCAAGTGGGTGTGGCCCCCATATAAGACAAGATGCGGGAATATAGGCTTAGATGGTTCGGGCACATGCAGAGGAGAAGTATGGATGCCCCAGTTAGGAGGTGTGAATGGCTGGCCTTGATAAGTGTGAGAAAAGGTAGAGGGCAGCCAAAGTATTAGGGAGAGGTGATCCTCCAGTACCTGGCATGGCTTCATATTTCCGAGGACATGTCCCTTGATAGGAAGTTGTAGAGGGCGAGCAATAAGGTTGTAGGTTAAGAAGTAGGAGGCTAGCATGGGTTCTATCTTAGGCTACTAGTGGCTTTAATTATGTCCATATTACGTCTTTAGGGCAGCAGGTTAGGTCGTAGGAGGCTAGTCCGATAGTGTACTGTCTTAGGTTGCTAGTGGCTCTTTTTGTATCGATATTACTCCATTGTGTCTGTAGTACTGTGCCATTGTTACTACTTATTGTTATTGTTTTTCTCTCTATTTTCTGGTTATTACGTTGCTGATGTTATCTTTGTTTCTTTCTTGCTTCGTCTAATATTACCGTGCCACTGTCTCTTCTCATCTTCTTGAGCCCTAGGGTCTATCGAAAACAGCCTCCCTACTCCTTCGGAGTAGGGGTAAGGTCTGCGTACACACTACCCTCCCCAGACCCCACTTGTCGGATTCCCCTGGGTTGTTATTGTACCCAACTTATAGGGGTTATGCAAATATTTGTTTATAATTTTAAACTCTTTTAAATTGATTTTCTTGCATTTTAATTACTCAACTATTTATTAATTATTCCTTCAAATCATTTTTGGGTGACCTAATCATCTAGATTTACTATTTATAGCCACTTTCATTTTATAATATTTTATCCTTTTTTTACATAACTACAATTTGCATTTTTACTATTATCTATATTAGTTGCAATAATAGCCTACATTCTACAAGAATAATTGTGTTTATTATATCATTTATGCCAAAATAGTAGTTTTATATTTTTATAATATTGAGTTATTATTTTTAATTATTTTATTTCTTAAATAATATTTTTTTTCTATTTACTAGATATTTTAATAATTTTGTCTTAATTTATTTTGAGTGTTTTAAAAGCTGGCCCAATATAGGCCAATTTTCGGACCAATTTAGTGGCCCAAATTCCCTAAAATCCCTTGTCCAATCCTTTAGCCCAAACTAAACGACCCCTTCAATTCAACCCAGTCGCGACCCACTAAAAACACCCGCCAGGTTAATTTTTAATCTTGGCCATTGATCTCTCAAGATCAACGACCCATAGTTATCCTACACCTTTAATTACCCACCCCCCGAAACCCTACCCATTTTTCCTGAGACGCCTCCCCCAAATGCTACTTACTCTCATCTTCCCCTCTCTTGTAAAACCCTAGCACTCGTCTCCTTTATTTTCTCCAATTTCGGCCCTAATATGGAATCTCCCTATGAACTCCCTTCCATATATGTTCTATCTCACCGTTACTTACATGGTTATGGTATCACCTAGTACTTGCCTATTTATGGCAAGTGCCAGGTCTTTAATGGAGAACAATCGTTGTCGAACTTCAAGATCTAGATGATGTTTCGTCTATATACATTCATGGCAAGGTTATATGGGTCCGATTTACCAAGATTTTCATCGAATCTTTGATTTCGGGCAAAACTAGAGTTTGCCTGATTTTTTTCCAAATTTGATTCTTAATCGATTTGCATGATTTTATTTCCTTTATTATGCTTGATTGAATGTGTTTCATTGTTTATTTATTTAGTTTTTCTACTATATAAACCCTTCCCCAATCTCCCTAAGACAGACCTTAACGACTACTATTACTCTCTTACTCTCACTCATTCTACTATTCTAAACTTAAGACCTTGGTCGGCAGAAAGCCAAGGCCACCAGAATTCGATTGTTGCTCTTTTCTTAGTGCGAGCACTGCTTGGGGTTCACTTGAAACCCTTGGGAACTCTGACGCACTAAGATTTTGGGAGTCATGCTATTTTTTCTCTACTACTGCTAATTGAACTACTATTGGCACTTAATTTTCTCCTTAACCTACTAGTTAATCTGCAAACTGGTAAGTACCTTGACCCTTGCAATTCTATTTTTCTTTCCGCTTGTGTTCAACACTCTGTATGTCCTTGTTGTTTGAACATTTATGAACCAATATGATTCCAGTATTGTGTAATCTTCGTTTGCAATCCAATTTACCTTGAAGTTATTCTGCAGTTCTGTGTTTTTCTAGTATCCAAACATACCTGAATTCGAGACTTCAATATATTCTAATTATGTGTGTTTAGCTTGAATAACTTCTAACTATCTTAAGCATGCGTAGTCGATTATGTTTATGTATATCTAAGTTCTTATGTTGTTGTTTGTTATTAGTCTACCTCCATGTCTTCTTTGGATACTTGTAAGAGACTAATTCATGCCTAGAACCTTCGTATGTACTTCTTTCTATTAAAATCCTTCATGTACAATCTACTATTTTCCTAGAGTTAATCCATGATCATGCTAACACTGTTGAACTTTGGGTAAACATAACTTATGTCTTTCTCTACTATTTGTGAATCCAATACTGTATTTGTTGCATATGATGATTTCTACAGAACTCTACCTGTTAGTGTTAAGTCTGCTTATGTTTGATGCCTGAGTGCAATCTTGGGTGCATATAATTGAGCTTCGCATGTTTGATCAACCTATAGTGTCACGACCCAAAATTCGACTAGTCGTGATGGAACCTAACCCAACTCGCTAGGTAAGCCAATTAACCACTAACAAATTCCTATAACAATTAATAAAGCAACTAAGTAAAGAATTATCTGAATCTAACACATTCCCCAAGGACTAGTAGTATAAATCACGTTCTTCTAAGAATAGAGTTCACAAAATTGGTATGAAATAAATACTTTATCTGTTCGAAATATACATGAACAGATATTTATAAATCTAAGGCTACCATGAACAAGAGGCAGCTACAACCGGAATGCAGGTACGCCTTCAATTCCAACTCCCGTCGAGCACAGCAACAACAACATCCAATATCTGCACGCAAGGTGCAGAAGTGTAGTACGAGTACAACCGACCCCATATACATAATAAGTGACAAACCTAACCTTAGGTTGAATGTAGTGACGAGCTTGTACCAAGGTCAGAGTCCAACTCCAATAACCAACAACAGTTCATAACGACATAACGCAAGTAATAAAAGAAGTAATTCGGAGATAAAATGCTCAACTTAATCATGATTTTATGAAATTAGTTCTGCCTTTCAAGTATATCATGAAAACCTAAGTCGTTTAGCGAAGTTGCCAAATATATGAGTAAGTTTGAAAACAGTAATTTTTCCCAAAAATCCTTTCAACAATAAATTAGATGTTTTATTTTCTTTCCAGATAGCCAGTGAAAAATGCATCACTATGCACATATGCTAATATGTGTGAGAAGTCATGAATGACAAGATACCGTACATCATGAGGAACATACATCTCTATGCATGTATGTCATGTGTGCATGTCAATGCAATGTATCTCAGAGATAAACCCATGTACTCACACTCTCAGAGTACTCAAACTCACTGTTTGAGTACTGAGTAGGGCCAATCCGGCCAAGGTATAAATGCTTCGGACAAGATCCATGTCCAGGGAAGATCCATCCCCCAATATAAATCAATCGCGCTCACTGGGGGTGTGTGCAGACTCCGGAGGGGCTCTTTCAGCCCAAGCGCTATCATAAATCAGTATAACCATTGCGGCCTGTAGCCCGATCCCATATATATCACTCATAATCAGGCACTCGACCTCACTCGGTCATCAATCTTTCCAGTCTCTCTCTCTCACAGGCTCACAGTGTCATATAACTACCTTGAAAATGATGATATGATGTATCAATAAATAATAACACAGACTGAGATATGATATGCAATGAATGAATATGACTGAGTATGACATTGCAATTTAAACAAATAACGCAACAACAGTAATGACCTCAATGGGTCCCAACAGAATAAGCATGTAGTCTAGATATGGCTTCTAACATGAATCATGGCTCGATAACTCTAGTACGTAGGGATTTCATTATTACAGATAAGTTCAAGTAATTACACAGTACCACAGAAATAACGGAGTCGCAATTCACACACGTCTGTCACCCAGCATGTGTGTCACCCCAACACCAAATGCATAACACGTATAGTCAGGGTTCATACCCTCAACTCTAAGATTAGAAGAGTTACTTACCTCTAACAAGACGAATCCAATATCGAGCAAGCTAAACAATCTCCAGAAATTCCATTATGCGCGTATCAACTTCTGACGGCTCGAATCTAGCCACAATTAATTTGATTCAGTCCACATAATTATAGGAATTAATTCCATATCAAAATACTAATATTTTCCCACAAAATTCGAAATTACACTCCAAATATCGCTCGTGGGGCCCACATCTCGGAATCTGACGAAACTCATAAAATCTGACAACACATCCAATTACAAGTTCAACCATACTAATTTCACTCAAATTTGAATCTGAATCGGTGTTCAAATCTCGAAAATTCATTTTATGAAATTGTAGAAACTTCCTCCAATTTTTTTCGAAAAATCAATAATCTAACGTTGAAAATGAAGATTAATTCATGGAATATAATCATAAGGTAGTCAAGAACACTTACCCCAAGTTGTGTGGAAAAATTCCTTTCCAAAATCGCCCAAACCGAGCTCCAAAATCCGAAAATGAAGAAAGAAACCAAAACCCCCGAATTAAAGATTTTGCCCAGCGACTTCCGCATCTGCGGACAAGACGTCGCATTTGCGACCCTCGCTTCTGCGGACGAAGCTCGCACCTACGAGTGTGGTCGCTTCGCATTTGTGGTCGCGCTTCTATGCACGTTGGGCCTCTTCTGCACGCGTTGGGCTGCTCTTGTGCAAGCGCTTCTGCGCCCTGCCTTCTGCTTTTGGAAGGACATTGTCGCTTATGTGACCATCGCACCTGCGCAAATTCAACCGCAGGTGCGGTCACTCCAGAACCAGCAGCAACAAGCAATAACAACATAAAGAAAAATGATCCAAAATCAATCTAAAACATGCCCAAGCCCCTCAGGATCCCGTCCGAACATACCAACAAGTCCCATAACATAATACGGACCTACTCAAGGCCTCAAATTACATCAAACAATGTCAAATTCGCAAATCATACTCCAATTCAAACCTAATGAACTTTGAAATTGCCAAATTCTACAATCAACATCAAAACCTATCAAATCAAGTCCGATTGACCTCAAATTTTGCACACAGGTCATAAATGGCATAAAGAAGCTATTCCATTTTCCAGAATCGGATTTCGACTCCGATATCGAAAAGTCAACCACCCGGTCAAACTTACCAAAAATTTAACTTTCGCCATTTCAAGCTAAATTCCACTACGGACCTCTAAATAATTTTTCGGACACGCTCCTAAGTCCAAAATCTCCATACGGAGCTACTAAAAATATCAAAATTCAAATCCGAGGCCGTTTATACATAAATCACCATCTAGTCAAGTTTTCCAACTTCAGTTGTCCATTATGAGACTAAGTGTGTCAATTCATTCCGAAATCTCTTCGGACCCGAACTAAATAATCCGATATGTCATAATATAGCTATAAGGTACAAATAGAGCAGTATATGGGGGAATGGGGCTGAAATACTCAAAACAATCAGCCGGGTCATTACATATAGAATCCCAAACTTCTCTAGAACTAGGGGAATATTTGTTGATTGCATTGTCACACACATTAAACTGAATTTATCAGACTAGTTTTTTGTGGACCTTCATGTTAAGGGTCTCTATTTGGCTATGGGAAAGTAGTGAAGGTAGGGGGCTGGGTTACTTTAATTTTCGTATGAAAGAGTAAAAAATATGCCTATAGGATCTAACTGCTTCACTTGCTCAACATGATCTATTTCAATACATTCTTAAAAAGCATGCCTATAGGATCTAAGTGCTTCACTTAATCAAAATGCTCTATTTCTATACACTATTAGAAAGCATGCCTATAGGATCTAAGTGCTTCACTTGCTCAATATGCTTTATTTCTATACGCTGTTAGATAGCATGCCTATAGGATCTAGACATCATCGGCTATTGGCTAAACATACTATACTGCTATCTGTTGTTAGATAGCATGCCTATAAGATCTCGTTGAGTAGTCAAGAATTATTATTTCTTCCATTCACGTGACTCATCTAGATACCATGTCTATAGGACCTTAAATTGATTAATCAATCTATCGTTGTTGCTATTCTTATCATACTACACACCTAGAAAATATACCTATATGTATAAACAAAATGAGTACATGTTCTTAGTTGTTGCCCAAATACCAACTGTTTAGAGAACATGCCTATAAGGTGTCACTACTCGCCTAGAAAGTATGCCTATAGGATCAAAGCTGAATAATTAATACCCATTTTTAATACCCATTTAAAAGAGTTGTCACACGTTGAAACCTGTTTTCGTGAAAAAAAATGGGGTGCGACAAAATGAAATGATAGGAGTTCAAAAGGCAAACTCCAATTTGGAGCGGTAATGATAGGAGTAGCTGTCAACTTGATCTTCAATAGTCCAAAAGCACTCATTCAATCATCATTGAAATTGAACTTGGCATTCTTCTCAAGGAGCTTACACAAAGGGTTCACCACTTAAGAGAAATCTTTCATAAAGCGCTGGTAGAAAACCGCATGGCTTAGGAAACTCCGCACACCCTACCAAAGTTGGGGGTGGAAGTTTAGAAATCATCTCAATCTTTGCCTTGTCAACTTAAATTCCATTCCTTGAGATTTTATGGCCAAGGACAATACCTTCTTCAACCATGAAATGGAATTTCTCCCAATTTAGCTCACATTTAGCCAACACTTTGTCCAAAATTGCAAGACAATCATCAAAAGAATACCCAACCATGGAGAATTTATCCATGAAAACTTCAAGGTAGTCCTATACCATGTCCATGAAAATAGCCATCATACACCGTTGAAAAGTCGCGGGTGCATTACACAAACCAAATGGCATCCTCTTGAAAGCAAAAGTACCAAGGGACATGTAAAGGTTGTTTTTTCTTGATCTTACAGAGCTATGAAAATTTGGTTTTAGCACGAGTACTCAGAAAGAAATAATAGAAAGCACGGCCGGCCAATCTATCAAGCATTTGATCTAAGAAAGGAAATAGAAAGTGATACTTCCTTGAAACATTGTTGAGCTTGCAATAATCCATACAAACCCTCAAACCGGTCGCCGTTCTTGTAGGAATCATCTCATTCTTATCATTGGTAACTACCGTCATGCCCCCTTCTTTGGGATACATTGAACCGGAGAGGTCCATGAACTATCGGAGATGGGGTAGACAATCTCGGCATCCAACCACTTGATAATCTTCTTCTTGACAACTTCTAGCATAGCCTCATTGATTCGTTTTTGATGATCAATGGACGGTTTAGCACCATCCTCCAACTTGATCTTATGCATGCAAAAGGCGAGGCTTATACCCTGAATATCTGCCAAAGTCCACCCAATAGACTTCTTCATCTTTTGTAACACTGCCAATGTGAAATCAACCTGCATGTTAGTCAAACAAGAGGGAAGAAGAACCGGTAAAGTAAAACAAGGACCAAGAAATTCATACCTAAGGTGTGGAGGCAATGGCTTCAACTCCAAAGTAGGGGGACTCTTCAATTAAAGGCTTTGTAGGAGGAGTCTTCCTATTCTCAAGATCCAAAGATGATTTTCGGGGTGCATAGTTGTACAACCCCATTCCTTGCAAAGAATTCAAGCTTTCCATGAAACCATCAATCTTGTCATCATCAAAATTGAGCAAAATAGCCTCCAACATATCAACAACATTGATTGTAGCACTTGTATCATCAACAATAACATTGGTCACTAATTCCACAAAAGAACACACATCATTTCTATTTGGTTTCCACATGGACTTACACACATGGAATACCATTTGTTCATCACCAACCCGGAAAGTGAGTTCTCTGGCTTCTACATCACAAAAAGCCTTACCCGTAGCTAGAAAAGATCTCCCAAGAATAATAGGCACTTCATAATCAACTTCACAATCTAGAATAACAAAATCTGGCGGAAGAATGAATTTATCAACCCAGACCAAAATATCTTCAATCACACCCCAACGGCCTCTTCATGGTACGATCGGTCATTTGCAACATTATAGAAGTGGGTCTTGGTTACCCATTCCCAAGGTCTTGAAAACCAAATAGGGTATCAAATTTATGCTTGCACCAAGATTACAAAGAGCTTTAGCAAACTCAGCACTCCTAATTGTACAAGGAAACGTGAAAGCAATGAAATCCTCCAATTTATAGGACATTGAATGAACAATTGCACTGATGAGTGACCTTAATAGTTTCAAAATTCATCAACCTCTTCTTGGACACAAGATCTTTCATAAACTTTGCATAGCCAGGCATTTGTTCCAAACCTTCTACCAACGACACATTGATTAAAAGACTCTTCATTATTTGTATGAACTTCTTGAATTGTTTCTTACTATTTTGCTTGGCAGGTCTTTGAGGGTATGGAGGTGGAGGTTTATGAAATGGTGCCTTCGCCTTTTGCACTACAGATTCCGGTATGTCAATGATGTGTTCCCTATACTGGTTTATCTCCTCTTGAGTCTCTTCAACACTATCATCAATATCAATCCAAAATTTTTCATTTGCTTGAACAATATTGTTTGGTATCTCTTATTCTTGTATCACTTGGTCATCATCGATAAGTCGCCTTTCACTTGAGGGTGGGTGAATTACCTCCTCTTTCACTTCTTGTGATAACTGCCATAGTATGCCTTGTAATATTACCACCCTTTGGGTTCACCACTATATCGCTTGGTAGTGCACCCTTAGGACGAGAATTTAGAACTTGAGAGATTTACCCCATTTGAACTTCTAGCTTACGAATTGATGTTTTGTGTGAGACAAGTTGGGCATTCGAATTGGCATTCTTTTTCATTATTTTCTTGAACATATTCTCAATACGTCCCATCTCATTGTTTGAAGAACTTTAACTATGTGAATGATAAGGATGTGGGTTGCTTGGTTGTTGATACATTGGGGGCCTTTGAAAAATTGACCCCCGGTTGCCTTGATTATTTTCCCAACCACTTGATTGTTGCCTCCCAAATTTCCTTGGTTGTTTCCACTCCAATTCTCTTAGTTGTTGTTATTATGCCAATTTCCTTTATTGTTAGAATTCCAATTGCATGGTTATTTTGTGGTCGCCATTGTTGTTGATTTGAGCCTTGAAAGTTGTTTCTTTACCCTTGAAAATTATTCACATATCTTCTTGCACATATATCTCCACTCGGGTTTGCATTTATGGACCCTTGGTCCTCTTCTTGTTCACCAAAACATTAACTCCCTCCATATCATGAACTTACGTAGGAGCTTACACTTGATTGAGTTGGGCCTTTGCTAGTTGAGTCATGGTTGTTGTTAATTCGGCAATTGCTTGCCCATGATCTTGCAACTCTTTATGGAGGTGTATCATATCCGGATCACCTTGTGGAACATTAGCTTGGGGTTGCCAAGTTGATAACACTTACACCATCTCATCTAGAATGTCACACGCCTTCGCATAAGGCATTGTCATGAAGTTTCCACCGTCAAGTTGATTCACTATACATTGGTTGGTTATGCTAATCCCACGATAAAAGGCATGTTATAACATGTTCTACGTCATACCGTTGGTAGGACATTCCTTAACTATTGTTCTATAGCGTTCCCAAGTTTCTTGTAGTGGTTCATTTAGTTCTTGCTTGAATTCTAAGATTTCATCTCGAAAGGTAGCCGCTACAAAAACAAAACAGCATTTAGCGACGGATTTTAGCGACAAGCCATATTTCGTAGCTAAATAACGACGGATTAGCGACGAAATTTATAATTTATCGCCAAATAAGCTACAAAAGATTTTGTATCAAATATAGCGATGGATTAGCGATAAATATTTATATCCGTGGCTAAAAATTGGCGTCTTTATTATACCTACAAATTTAGCAACAAAATTTTAGCTACAAAAATTGGCGTCTTTATTTTATTTAGCAAAACATTCCAAAATTAGTTGAGACGGAAATTCCATCGCAAGATTCTTAAAAATAAATTTTCTAGGCTATTATTAGCGACAAAAAATTTTCCGTTGCTATTTTCGTTGCTAATTTTTAAAGATTATCTAGGGCACAAACTTCTTACAGACTCATATTCTACCCTCTCTATTAAGGTCTGCACTTGCTCTCATCTTCAACAATGTAAGTTTCTTCCTTCCAATACAATAAATTGGACATGAATCTAAGCTTCATATGCAATGGGAACATAGACATACGATAGCAAATAGAAGAAACTTCGAAATTGGGTAAAACCTTTTGCTGTAGAACTTTAGAAATTGCCAAGAAATTCAAAGTAGCTCTCATCTTCATTCCGTTTATATTTGCAGCTCCGCAAGATTCTCAGACGAAAACCCTTATTTTTACTATTTTTTCAATTTGTCTATACCATTATTCTTGTCTTTGTTCATGTAAACTTTCTCTTTTCTGTTTTATTTTTCTTTCTCTTGAGGAATTTTGATATGGTAATTCTTGTTTGACTGGTACCTTGATTTTCATACTTTTGGGTCAATAATAAATTGATATGATTTAAGGGTTTAGATTTTAGTATTTTATTAGGAATTTACCTTAATAATAAATTGATATGATATGTTCCAGCAAGAACTGATTTTTACATCCTTGATTTTATGGGAAAAGTAAAAGTTGTATTGAAAATGAGGAGGATGATGAGGAAGAGTTTGAAGAAGAAACAGATGATGACTAATGTGTTGATAAAACTGTACTACTATATTTTTATTGACTTTTGTTTGTAGTAGTCTGTGTGGTATGCTATAAGTTATGTGTCTATGTTGTAATATAATATATAGAGAATTAATCGAATATCACGTTTGTAGTAATCTAAGTGGTATACTTTTATAGCTTACGTTGTGTTTCCGAAGTTAGTTGTGAAACTGCAATTCTGATTATCATGTGCATTTCTTTATGCTTAATACAATTATTCTCGCAGAGTAAAATGATTTAAAAGTTTTTAATGCCTTGTTCTGTCGTCATATTAAGATTGAATAATCAGAAGTGAAATCCTTTTAGCTGAAAGTTAGGGATGAATAATCATCTTTATTTTGTAGGAATGTTCTCCTTATAATCTCAAACTGCATTATGTCTAACAATCTTTAATATGACATAACGGTTTTGATAGGGGAATCCTTTGATACTTCTCCCATTTTGGAATAGTTATGAAATTTTAAGTACTTTATATATGTCAATGTTTGGTGAGACAACAAGAATCAGCAAGCTATAACCAGGTTATTACAAGCACTGTTGGTTAATACAATCTTGTACAAGTTATTCTATCTCCTGGTAAATACTCTTTAGTATGACTATATATTTAATACTTGTTAAGTAACTGTTAACTTGTATCATGTATGTATTTGTGGTTTATCATCCGTAGTTGAAAAGTCTCCGGTTGTCAAAATTCCATAGGAAATGCATAATTGTTGTTCTAGACATTAATATTCTTTGCTAATTTATTTCTTGATTTCTATATATTGGAATTTACTAATATAATCTGACTTGATTGGCATTGAGGTGTAGTTGACTAATGTATATATACAAATAATATAAAGTATTATTATGATAAAAGATGATATGAGCCGTCGATTTTTTTAAACACAAGATATAAAGAGTAATTTTGATATTATTGTTATTATCATACATTTAAGAATACAAGATTCAAAAATATTAATAAAATCAAAATAAGAACAATAAAATGAAACCAAGGACGAGTATGCTTTTGGCTAACCAATGCTCTAGTTAGCAAAGCAAACCATAGCAGTGTAATCAATCAATCAACTAATTACACTTCAATTCGAACCAATTAAAATCAACTATAGCATAAAACTTCTAATATCTACCAATTTGAACTATATAAAGCTTCTATATCTAACTAATATAATCCTATTTAGTATACTCATACTAATACTAAAACCATATCTAGTTGCAGCTAATGGAAGAAACTGCAAGAGGATAACTAAAAGTATTGGAATATTGAAAATTGAGTAATTGTCCAGGTTTTAAAGGCTTTCCATTATTGACAAGGCAATCACTATAATCAAGTCTTCTGAAAATTGCAGGATTTATAAGTCTTGTCGAACTGAACCAACCACAACTCAAGTGAATGTTAAGTCAACTTCCAGATGAGCATGTGTTTATGATTGTGACCGAGTACACTGGAACCCCATTCAGTATTCCTGACAGACCTTGGGTTACTTGTAAGTTGTCTTTTCGATATAATTCAGTTAACCCTACTTCGTATTATGAGTTATTGCGTTCATCACCACTACCACCGCTATTTCTTTAATTTTCTTGAATAGCACCACCTTCTTCGGCTAGTTTCAATGCATGATTAACTTGCATCACTGCATACAATACCATCAAAGATATTAATATAAAATACTTGATTCAAGATTTTGATCAGACATTGAACATTCAAGATAGTTAAGAGTAATTGAGTCAATCCTTAATTAAGGGAAAAGTTCACAAAACGTTAACCAGAAGAAGATCCTACTAGAAGCTAAGGTATATACAGTCAAACATTTTTATAACAGTCTCGTTAGTCCTGATATGTTTTGGCTGTTATAGTAACGTGTTGTTATAGAAAACATATATTATAGTAACATAATATTAAAAATGATTTCAAAGAAAACTTGAATATTTTAATGAAGAGCTATATGTATATAATATATCTAGCACATGCTTATATGTTAGATTTTCCAACTTCAGTTTTTTTTTGGCAAATAAAAAAAAGGAGAAGAGAACAATGAAAGGGAGAAGGAAAAGAGAACTTATATAGTGAAGTGTTATAATAGAGAACAATCTACTAGAAGCTAGGGTATATACAGTCTCTCTATAACAATCTCGCTTGTTCCAATATCTTTTGGCTGCTATAGTGAAGTGCCGTTATAAAGAATATATATTATAACATGATATTAAAAATGGTTCCAAAGAAAACTTGGTTGTTATAGTAAAGTGTTATAGGGGATCGTTGTTATAGAGGAGGTATGGCTGTATATGTATATATATATATATATATCCCCAATGATATAATAGTTTCGTACCCTCAAACCTAAGATTTTTTCTTTTTTCTTATTTGCAGTTTCACTTTGAAAAATACAACTGAATAACAATGAGGTGCATTAATAACTTGGTTCCAAAGAAAACTTTACTATAAAAACCAAGTTTTCTTTGGAACCATTTTTAATATCATGTTATAATATATATTCTTTATAACGGCACATCACTATAGCAGCCAAAAGATATTGGAACAAGCGAGACTGTTATAGAGAGACTGTATAAATCCTAGATTCTAGTAGATTGTTCTCTATTATAGCACTTCACTATATAAGCTCTCTTTTCCTTCTCCCTTTCATTGTTCTCTTCTCCTGTAATGCTGGTCCGTGCATACACTATACCAGAGAATGAAGAAGAAAAAGTAAAAGATATTGGAACAAGCGAGACTGTTATAGAGATACTGTATATACCCTAATTTCTAGTAGATTATTCTTTATTATAGCACTTCACTTATATTTTCTGGAAAATAATACAAAAAATAAACAAGAAAAAGGAAAGGAGAAGAGAATAATGAAAGGGAGAAGGGAAAGAAGAGAGGTAATATATATAATAGAGAATGAAACAAGCAAGAAAACTACATAAACCATGAAAAGGCTCCGTTCACCATTAATGCTCCTCCTTGTTATTCAGTTGTATTTTTCAAAGTGAAACTGCAAATAAGAAAAAAGAACAAAATCTTAGGTTTGAGGGTACGAAACTATTATATCATTGGGAATATTTATAGTGTGTATGCATGGACCGGCATTAATTGGTAACATTATAAAATTAAAAAATAATTTAATAGGTCAAAATCTACTGATACTATATATAAGCAAATTTTTATTGCTGCTATATACAAACATTAATTAGTAATATTAAAAAAAAAATGGAAAACAATCTTCCATAATAGGTCAAAAATATATTGTAAAATACTAGTAGTTCACGCATGACGACTCAAACTCCTTAATTAATAATATCACGAGGAACATCATTAATTAGCGAAGAAGCTCAATTAATAACCTTAAGTTGGCACTTCTTTTTTCCCTAGTTTCCTTCTTCTTTTTTCAAATGCACTTCTTCTTTATTTAATCATTCGAAATTAGAACCCTATTCGGTCCAACTATTTAATTTTGTGTCTTATAAGACACCATTAGGACTTGCAGGAAAAAGAATGGAAAACAATCTTTTATAGAAGGTCGAAATATTCTTATAGTGTAAGGAAATTTTTACTTAAATTTAATGCAACTACATATGATGTCTATAGAAACATTAATGGGTAAGCTTTGAAAAATGGAAAACAATCTTCTATAATTTGTAAAAGTAGTGTAAGAAAATCTTTATACGGTCATGCATGGGCGAGCCAAAAAAGAGGAAAAATCTAACATTATTTTTTTGTGAGACAGAAATATGTAGTTCTGTTCACATCATATGAAATACAGTTACGTACTCCTAGACCTTGAAAAGGTTTCTCATGCAAAAAAGGGGTACTTGGTACAAATATGACAATTGTAATTGAACCATTTTCAGAAAATCATACTATATGCTTTGGTGACGTTAGCAAAAATACACTTGAAAATGCAGTTAATGTACAAAAAAAATCAATCTTAAAGTTCTATCTTATTGCATGAGAGCTGGGTTTCAAATGGAGCTAGTATAACTAACTAAGAAGTTGAATTTAATACATGATTACTGGTGCAGCGGATGGGGCTGCTCCTCCCTTAACTAGAGGTCTTGAGTTCGAGCCCTGTATATAGAAAAATCCTTGGTAAGGAGCACTTCCCTCCGAATAGGGACCTACCCTGCGCGAATCCGGATATAATCGGGCTCCAAAGCCATGTGTCCGGGGGAGAAAAACTTTGCAATGAACTTGGCCGCCAACTCATCCCAAGTGTGTATTGAAGGTTCGGCAAACGTTCCAACCAATCTAATGTTTTACCCCGTAGAGAGAAGGTAAAAACCCTTAGCCTCAAGGCATCCTTGGAAATATTAGTTTTCTTGCTTCCCCAACAAGTATCCACAAATCCGTTCAAATGTTTCTAAATATTTTGAGTTGGTGCACCAGTGAAGAGACCTTGTTGCTCAAGCAAAGTGAGCATCACATTGGTGATTTGAAAGTTGTCCGACCTAATACGGGGAGGGACTATTGCACTAGCATAAATTTTGTTGGGCAATATCCGGTATTGAGCCACTTGTGGTTGAGGTGGTGGAGGTGGGAGTTGTACGTGCACGTTGTCTTGTGGCACCCAGCCTCTCCGATTAGCTTGTGGCACTTGAGGTACCTCATTGAGTTGTTCCTTCTCACCGTCTAAGTCCCCCAAAGACATATTTCTGAGCTCATTATTTGCCATATTTGTACCTATGATTTCTTCAACCAAATAGTAACACAGAAAGGAAAGAAGATATTCCAAGAACACACTCAAATATAGAGCTGACACCGTTAAGACTCGTCGGCAACGACACCAAAAATTTATTCACACCCTATCCACACTCAACAATAAGTGAAAACGGTCGTTGGAAGAATAGTACCCAACAATGAGTCGGAGTCGATTTCCTCAGGGAGTTAAATATGAGTGTTAGAGTGTACACTTGATACGCGAAGATGAAATAGCTCAATTACACTTACAAACAAGGGGGTGTTTTAAATTACTTCCACAATTTATACTAGCAATGACTAACTAGAGAAAAGAGACCAGAAAATGAGCAATTGTTTTTGTTGTTTTTCAAATGGGTAAAAGGCCTAGGAATGTAACATTCACCTAGGTGTTAGCCTAATGCATTAATTACGTTAACGCTTGTTTTAGTGAACATAGTGTATTATATCTCTCAACTCTAAATTACCCACTCAATACCGCTCGGTCATAGAGGGATTTTGCCAAATTTGGCTTTCTCAATCCCAATTTGGGTATCAAGTCAAATAGTTGATATGAGCTCAAGTCAGGTTTTTCCTATCTCTAGTTCAAAGCCTTTAATTAGGCTGGCCAAAACCTTAACTAACCCAATTTCTTGTTAGTCAAGATTTTCCTAGACTAGATCCCTCTTTCTCAAGTAAGAACCAAGTCAAAAAAAAGCATGAATCTATGTTTGTAACCATTAATTCTTGAAATAATGCATGAATAAGGCTAAATAACAAACACTCAATCATAAACAAATATTATATTAATTACCCATAAAATTTACACACTAGGGTTGGGTTACAACCCTAGAAAATATCTAGCTACTCATAATAGCAATGGAAGAAAATAAAGAAAAAATGCTAATTAAAGCCATAATACAAAATTTAAATGATAAAATAATGTGTTTTTAACCCAAATTGGCCACAAATTACCAAAGGTAGTAAAATACAACAGCTACAACTCAAAAAAACAATAGAATTTGCGCTAAAAAGTGTTTCCCATCTATTTATAGTGCCTCAAAATTTGCTGACAAAAATGTCATTCGGAAGGTTCTGTGGCAGCACAATTCCATGTGCGGTCCGCACTTTTCTTGGTTCTGCAGGTTGAGGAACTAGGTCGCCGCACAATTTGGCATGCGGCTGCACTTCAGCTTCTGCTTCTGCACTTTTGGCAAGGCTTCACTCTTGGTCATTTTGCACACTCTTTAAACTTTTTGAATTCTTGTCAGTGCAATCATGTTTTGCGGCCGCACAATTTGAATGTGGTCCGCACTTTTCATTCAACCATCATCTGAGATTCCACACCATATATGTGGCCGCAGAGAGAATTCTGCGGTCCGCACATTCTTTTGTGGCCGCAGAATTATTTTTGTGAACCGCATTTTTGGCCTACTGCGCTCCTTCTTGCCTTATGAGCCGGAACACTACTTTTTGAGTTAGATTTCTTCATTAAAGACTAATTCTCCAATATTCCTGTAATTTGCGTAATTTTATTAGCATTGGGGACAGAAATCAACACCTTCGGTATAAAAGTAAAGTAAGAAGGTACTAATAAATGGTTAGATTCCACACTTATCATAATTTTACACTCGCGCAAGCATACACCGTAGTATACCACTTATACTAGTTCAGGAGTATGAAGCTTGACATTAATTGGTCATGCCCATGTATTCTTGTATTATATGCTTTCATTATTGTCACGACCCAATTCCCACTATATGCCTTGATGGCGCCCAACATCGCCGCTAGACAAGGCAACGGTGAACTATCCATGAAATAGTTCATTTTAATATTTCAAAAGTAATTGGTTCTATTTAATAAGAGAACGATTAATAGGTGATTGTATTAATATAAAGCATAAATTAACTAAAGAGATAAAATAGTGGATTTAATACTCAAAACCATATAACGGCTACTAGAATATTTCCGAAACCCGATGTCACAAGTTCATGAACAAAATAGTAGAATATACAAAACCTCCTATACTACTTCTGGAGTAAGATAGACAAAAAAACTAATAAAACAGGAAGAGACTCTGGGCGTTGCAAAATGGGCAAAGAGAGAAACTCACCGCTAAGTCTTCGGGTAGTGGCTGTATGACCATCAGATGCACCTGCCTCAGATCATGCACGATTAGTACAGAAGTGTAGTGTGAGTACATAAATAACATGTATCCAGTAATATCTAGTCTAACCTCAAAGAAGTAGCGACAAGGGGTCGACATCGACACTTACTAAGGGTACATGTTGGAATACATCAATAATAACGCAATAATGAACAATAAATAAGTGGTTTTTGAACTAGATATCAGTTAGGATCTTCAACTGTCACATACTAACTTCAACAAATAAGATCCATCAAGTAATTATAAATACTCAAGTCATGAAAGAAATATCAAGTATAATCAGACTCCGAAAAATATCATGCACGATTTATGTCGAGGTCGTACGGCCCGATCCAGGATAGTGTGTACTCTACCGAGGGTCGACTGACGCGAACCATATATGTATCTATTATACTTCTGAGGTGTTCGATCCGATCCACAGGAAGAGAGAATACTACACGAACTCCGATTAACAACTACTGCATAAGAATAATACTCAAGAAATGTATAATTTTCACCCTAGTCAAGTAACCCGCCAAAAGTCAAAGTAGTGAAGCTTAGTCTTTACAAATCCGTTATCAATTTTCAAATATAATTGAAGTAATAAAACTAGTAAGTTGGGTACGCATAATATAAGAAATACATGGTAGAGTCCTAAAACTACCCGGACATAAGCATTTTTATTTTTAGCTATTTGCAGACTCTCGTCACATCGTGCGCACGTAGCACTCACAATTATTAGCAAACAATCACTTATAGCACTTATGAGGATAATTCCCTCTTACAAGGTTAGGCAAGAGACTTACCTCATTTTCAAGTTCTCTTTATGGTCCACAATTCACACTAAAGCCTCAAATCGGTGCCACACAATCCAAAACTAACCAAATATTGTATAAATTAATCAATATTTGCTCAAAAGTTAAATTTAACTATTAGAGTAATTACCCAACCCAAATTGGAAGATTCCAAAGTTTTACCCCCCGACCCACGTGCCCGGATTCCGAACGTTTTTGCAAATGAAAGTTACCATACCCTCACGATCCCAAATATATAATTTCTACTCATTTCCATAATCATTTTCGTGGTCTAATCTCATTTTTATCAAAACCTAGGTTTTTCAACTAAATTCTAAAACTTTTACAATTTATATGTTAAATTCTATCCAAAAATTGTGTATTAAACTCACATTAAGTAGTAATTACTTACCTTACGCTGATAGGTGAAAACTCTCTCTCCAAGAGCTCCACAATCAACCACCCAAAGTGAAAATGAGAGAAAAAGAGCCTAAGTCCCGATATAAATGCAACCATCTCGCCCTAGCGATTTTTGCTTTTGCGGAAATTTCACCGCTTCTGTTGCTCCGCATCTGCGACAATTACATCGTAGATGTGGTCCTCACCCAGCTGGGCCCACTCCGCTTCTGCGAAGCCTTCTTCCCAGATGCGGTCAAGCCCTCACACCTGCGTCCCTGACCCCTCAGCTCTATCCGCTTCTGCAGTTGCTCACCTGCGCTCCCACACCCACACTTGCGGACTCAGTTCGTCCAAAGCTCGCACATGCGGCTAGCCAGCTGCACCTGCGGCCAAATTCTTCGCAGATGTGAAAGCACTAGATCCCAGCTGCCTTAAGCAATTCTCCTAAGTTCAAACATGTTTTGCACATCGTCCGAATAGCACCCGAAGCCCCCGGGGCCCCGTCCAATCATGCCAACAAGTTATTAAACATAAAACGAACCTGCTCGAACCCTCATAATGCGTAAAACAACATCAAAACAAAGAATCGCACCCCATAAACAAATTGAATAAAATTATGAACTTCAAGTTTTTCCAATTTACTACGAATGCACCGAATCATATTTACACTACTAAGAATGACACCAAATTTTGTGTACAAGTCATAAATCACCATACGGAACTATTACTAGGCTTAAAATCCAAAACAGGACTCGATAAAACTAAAGTCTACTCCAAACAAAATTTAATGAACTTGAAAACCTTCAATGCGCCAAATTGCAATATTAAGCGTCGAAATGCTCACGGTTCATCCGAAACCAGATCCAAACATACGCCCAAGTCTAAAATCATCATACAAACCTATTGGAACTGTCAAATCCCGGTTCTGAGGTCATTCGCTAAAAACGTTGACTCAAGTCAAACTTTTCCATCTTAGGCCACTATTAAGGAACCAAGTGTTCTAATTTCAACCTGAATCCTTCCAAACCCAGGTCAAACATTCCCACAAGTAATAAAATAGTAAAAGCACCTACGAGGAGTCTTAATTAGGGGAACGGGGATCTAAAAGTAAAAAGACCGATCGGGGCGTTACATTCTCCACCTATTAAATAAACCTTCGTCCTCGAACGGGTTTAGAATCATACCTGGAGTGCTGAATAGGTGTGGATGTCTTCTCCGCATGTCCTCCTCGGTCTTCCAAGTTGCCTCCTTGATTGGTTGACACGTCCACTGGGCCTTTACCACATAAATCTTGTTAGACCTCAACTAGCGAACCTGCCTGTCAACAATGGGAACTAGCTCCTCCTCATAACCCAAGTTCTTATCTAGCTGAACTATGTTGTAGCCTAACCTATGCGACTTGTCGGCATGATATTTTGGGATCATGGAGACGTGGAAAACCGAATGAACTCCCGATAGACTGGGAGGTAAAGCAAGCTCATAGGAAACCTTCCCAACTCGCCTCAACACCTTAAATGAGCCAATAAACCTTGGTCTCAGCTTGCCCTTCTTCCCGAACGTCATGATTCCCTTCATCGACGAGACTTTCAAGAGAACCTTCTCGCCCACCATAAATGATAAATCATACACCTTCTGATTTGCGTAACTCTTCCATCTAGACTGTGCTGTGCGAAGTTGCTCCTGAATCAACTTTACCTTCACCAAGGTATACTTCACTAAATCAATGCCATATAACCTAGCCTCGCTGGACTCAAACCAACTGATGGGCGAACAACATCGCTGACCATATAAAGCGTCAAATGAAGCCATCTCGGTGCTGGACTGATAGATGTTGTTATAAGAAAACTCGGCCAAAGGCAGGAATCAATCCCACTGCCCTCCGAATTCCATCACACATGCTCTGAGCATACCCTCCAAGATCTGAACTATCCGCTTCGTCTGCCCATCGGTCTATGGATGAAAGCCTATGCTGAGCTCTACCCAAGTACCCAACTCGCTCTATATTGCTCTCCAAAAATGCAAACTAAACTGAGGTCCTCTATCTGAAATGATTAAAACACGCACACCATGCAACCAGACAATCTCCTGAATGTAAATCTGGGCTAACCTCTCTGACGAGTACGTAGTCAGCACTAGATAGTGTGTAGACTTGGTCAGCCTGTCAACAATGACCCAAATGCTATCAAACTTCCTCAACGTCCACGACATCCCAACTAAGAAATCCATAGTGATGCGCTCATATTTCCACTCCAGTATAACCATCTACTGAAGTAGGCCACCTGGCCTCTAGTGCACATACTAAACCTACTGGCAATTTAGGCATCTCGTTATATACTCAACTATGTCCTTCTTCATCCGCCGCCACCAATAATGTTGCCTCAGGTCGCGATACATCTTCGTAGCACCTGGATGAATAGAATACCGAGAATTGTGTGCCTCTTCTAGAATCTTCTCCCTCAATCCATCAACACTAGGAACACATCAGCGACCCTAGAGTCGTAGAATACCATTCTCACCGATAGTAACTTCCTTAACACCACCTTGTAGTACTATCTCCCTAAGAACCAGCAAGTGCGGATCATCGTACTGACGAGCATTGATCCGCACAAATAATGAAGATTGGTCCACAACACATGCAAGAACTGGACTGAGCTATGAAACATACAACCTAACAAGTTTGTTAGCTAAGGATTGAATGTCCAAAGCCGGTGGACTCTCCTTCGCTGAAATGAATGCCAAACTACTCATACTTCCGGCCTTTCTGTTCAAGGCATCCGCAATCACATTCGCCTTGCCCGGATGAAAAAAGGATGATAATATCATAGTCCTTCAGTAACTCAAGCCACATGTGCTGCCTCAAATTGAGATCCTTTTGCTTAAACAAATGTTGCAAGCTGTGATGATCGGTGTAAACCTCATAGGACACCCTTTAAAGATAATGCCTCCAGATCTCGAGGGCATGAACTATTGCGGCCAACTCCAAACCATGTATGGGGTAATTCTTCTTGTGGGGCTTCAGATGATGTGAAGCATATGCAATAACTCGCCCCTCCTGCATCAATAGGCAACCCACGCCAATGTGTGAAGTGTCACAATACACAACCCATACCAACGTGTGAAGCGTCACAATACACAGTAAATATCCCTGAACCAAAAGGCAACACTAACTCCGGTGTTGTAGTCAATGCTGTCTTGAGCTTCTAAAAGCTCGCTTCACAGTCATCGGACCATCGGAATAGAGCAGCCTTCTGGCATCTGGTCAAAAGTACAGTAATAGGTGAGAAGCCATCCACGAACCGATGAAAATAACCTACTAACCCCAAGAAGCTACTTATATCGATCGATGTGGTAGGACGAGGCCAACTCTTGACTGCCTCAATCTTCCTGGGATCCACCTTAATACATTCACCTGACAAAACATGCCCAAGAATGCCATAGAATCTAACTAGAACTTGCACTTGGAGAACATAGAATATAGTTTCTGTTCCCACAAGGTCTGAAGCACAACTCTCAAATATTTCTCATGCTCCTCCACACTATTGTAGTAGATCAATATGTCATAAATGAAGACAATAACAAATTAGTCAATATATGGCTTGAACACTCGGTTCATCAACTCCATAAATGTCGCTGGGGCATTAGTCAAGCGAAGTACATCACTATAAACTCGTAGTGCCCATAACTAGTATGGGAAGCCCTGTTTGGAACATCTGAAGTACGAATCATCGGCTGATGATACCCAGATCTTAAGTCAATCTTAGAGAACATCCTAGCATCGTCCAACTGGTCAAACAAATCATCAATACGCGGCAACAGGTACTTAATCTTAACGATAACTTTGTTCAACTGGCGGTAATCAATGCACATCCGCATAGTCACATCCTACTTTTTCACAAACAACACAGGTGCACCCTAAGGAGACACACTCGGCCTGACAAACCCCTTTTCTAGCAACTCCTCAAACTGTTCTTTCAACTCCTCCAGCTCTTTCAGAGTCACGCGGTATGGTATAATAGCGATAGGCTGGGTACCTTGAGCCAAAACAATACAGAAATCAATATCACGATCTTGTGGCATGCCTAGTAGATCGGAAGGAAACACATCGGAGAACGCCTGCACCACGGGCACTAAATCAATTGTGGGAGTCTCTGCAGCAGTATCTCGAACATAAGACAGATAAGCCAAATAACCCTTCTCAACCATATCTCAATCCTTCAAGAAAGAAATAATCTGGCTAGATGTACTTATAGATGAACCCCTCCACTCCAATCTGGGCAACTCAAACATCACCAAGGTAACAGTCTTGGCATGGAAATCAAGAATGGCATGGTATGGAGATAACCAGTCTATGCCTAGGATGATCTCAAAGTTGGTCATACCGAGAAATAAAAGATTTGCTCTGGTCTCATAACCACAGAAAGTCACAATACAAGACCGGTAAATCTGATCCATAATAAAAGAATCACCCACTAGCGTGGACACATATACAAGAGAACCTAAGCACTCATGAGAAACACCCAAAAAATGAGTAAAAAGGATGAAACATATGAATACGTAGACCCTGGATCAAATAGTACTAAAGAATCCCTACTGCAGACAGAAATAATGCTTGTGATCATGACGTCTGAGGCTACTGCATCTGGTCTCGCTGGAAAGGCATAGAACCCAGCGGGAGCGCCACCTGACTGGCCATCACCTCTAGGACGAACCTGTCATGACCCAAATTCCAGCTAGTCGTGATGGCACCTAATCCAACCTGCTAGGTAAGCTTGTTAACCACTAACCAATTCCAATATCAATTAATAAAGCAATTAAGTAAAAAAATTATCTGAATCTTATACATTCCCTAAGAACTGGTAGTACAAATAATGAGCTTCTAAGAATAGAATTTACAAAGGTGGAATGAAATAAATATATCGTCTGTTTGGAAAGTACATAAACAGAATTTTTATAGATCTAAGGCTACCACGAACGAGAGGCAGCTACCATCGGGATGCAGGTACATCTTCAAATCCAGCTCCCATCGAATATAGCAACATCTGCAACCAACATCTGCACGCAAGGTGCATACGTGTAGTATGAGTACAGCCGACCCCATGTACTCAATAAGTAACAAACCTAACCTTAGGTTGAAAGTAGTGACGAGCTAACACAAAATGTCGGGTCCAACACCAATATTCCGCAACAGTTCATAATAGCATAGTACATATAACAAAAGAGTATCTTAGAAATAAAAGGCTCAGTTCGTTCACAGTTCCATAAAAATAGGCATTCCTTTCAAGTATCTCAGTGAAAATCCAAATCTTTTATCGATAAAGCCAAAATACGAGTAAGTTTGAAAACTGTGATTTTTCCCAAAATTCCTTTCAACAAATAGTAAGAAAATATTTGGATCTTATACATTCTCCAAGAACTGGTAGTACAAATCATGAGCTTCTAAGAATAGAATTTACAAAGCTGAAATGAAATAAATACATCGTTTGTTTGAAAAGTACATAACAACATTTTTATAGATCTAAGGCTACCACGAACGAGAGGCAGCTACCACCGGGATGCAGGTAGAACTTCAAATCCAGCTCCCATCGAACACAACAACATCCACAGCCAACATCTACACGCAAGGTGCAGAAGTGTAGTACGAGTACAACTGACCCCATGTACTCAATAAGTAACAAACCTAACCTTAGTTTAAAGTAGTGACGAGCTAACAAAAAATGTCGGATCCAACACCAATATTCCACAACAATTCATAACAGCATAGTACGCATAACAAAAGAGTATCTCAGAAATAAAAGGTTCAATCCTTTCACAGTTCCATAAAAATAGGCATTCTTTTCAAGTATCTCAGTGAAAATCCAAATCTTTTACGGAAAAATCCAAAATACGAGTAACTTTGAAAACTTTGATTTTTCCCACAACTCCTTTCAAAAAATAGTAAGTTGTCTCATTTTTAGATAGCATGAGGAAAGTACTTCTCTATGCCTATATATCAAGATACATGTAAAATAATAAATGCCCCCAAAACTGGGTAGCATAAGGAAATGCACCTCTATGCAAGTATCTCAAGTACGCATGTCAAATGCAATGCATCTCGATGATGAGCTCATGTACTCACACTCTCAGAGTACTCAATCTCAATATCTTGCATTCTATCTCACTATGCTCAACACACTCAATCACTCAGCGTTGTACAATAGTCGTTGCGGCGTGCAACCCGATCTGTATTTATAGTTGACTACACTCATTGGGGGTGTGCAGACTCCGGAGGGGATCCGTTCAGCCCAAGCACTATATCGATGTGGCGTGCAGCCCGATCCCATAGAATATAATCAATATATAGTTGTAGCGTGCAGCCCGATCCCATAAAATGTAATCAATATATCATTGCGTCGTGCAACCCGATCCTATAAAATGTAATCAATATAACATGATGCTGCGTGCAGCCCGATCCCAAAATATCACTCTCACTCAGGCCCTCGGCCTCACTCAGTCATCAATCTCTCCAGTCTCACTCATGGGCTCACAATGTCATGAAACTAGCCCGACAACAATGATATGATGCATCAATAAATAATAACTGAGACTGAGATATGGTATGAATGCATGAATATGACTGAGTATGAAATATCAATGAAATCGGTGAGATGACAGTAAGAAACAACCACTATGGGTCCAACCAGTATCGGCATAATGCCTAAAAATGATATCTAACATGATTGACAGCTTAACTACTTTATCACATGGTGAAAACATGGATATCAACAATGTAGGACCACTATACAGTGTCATGGAAACAACAAAGTCTCAATTCACACGGTGCATGCCCACACACCCGTCACCTAGCATGTGCGTCGCCTAAGGTTAGTGGTGGGGGTTTCATACCCTAAGATTAGTGGTGGAAGTTTCATACCCTAATCACATAACACGTATTTTGGGGTTTCATACCCTCAACACTAAGATTAGAAGAGTTACTTACCTCGAACAAGCCAATACCAATACCGAACAAGCCAAGCGATGTTCCAATGATGCCATCTCGCGCGTTGCGACCTCTGAACGGCTCGAAACTAACCAAAAACGATTCAAATACATCAAACAATGCTAAAGGAACCAATCCCGGTCGAAAAAGATCAAATCTTGAATCAAAAGCCCAAAATCGGCCAAAATCCCAACCGGGGCCCACATCTCGGAACCCGACAATATTAACAAAATCCAATAACCCATTAAATTACGAGTCCAACCATACTAGTTCCATTCAAATCCGACTCCAATTCGATGCTCAAAACATATAAATTCATATTATGAAACTTTAGGCCAAAACCCCCAATTTCTTCTTTAAAATTCACAATCCAATTACCAAAAGGAAGGTAGATTCATGGAATAAGATCAAAACCAAGTGTAGAACACTTACCCCAATCCTTGGGATGAAAATTTCTCCAAACGCCGCCTAAACCGTGCTCCAAAATATGAAAATGGGTGAAAAATCATGAACCCTCGAACTTAAAGGGTTTTACCTAGGCTTTTCACACCTGCGGAGCCTGGGCTTGCACCCGCTTCTGCGGAAAGAAATGTCGCACTTGCACTGCCCGACTTGTTCACCATTTTCCACATCTGCGCAATCGCAGGTGCGGAAATCCCATTGCACATGCGACCTCTGCTGACACCATCCAACTCCGCACCCACGCTCGAGTTGCCGCACCTACGGCATCGTACCTGCAGACAAGACCCTCGCAGGTGCGAACACACCAGAGGGGTTACAGCTTCAACAACCTCATAACTCTAATTTTTGATTCATTAATTGTCACGCCCCGAACCTAGGAGCGAGACAAGCACCCCGTGCCTCACCTAACCTGGCGTACCAAATTGCGACTAAGGGACTCTGAACACATAATGTCATACTTTGGCCATGGGGCCACCTTGCAAGACAATTTGCGAAGCAAAATATAAAACTGAATGGAAACTAGCACTAACTAAATATCAATATAAAGCTAGGCCGACAAGGCCGTCATAGCTACTACAGCTGACAAACCACCAATTTATACAAACCCAACATATTGCACTAACCAACAGGATATGCCTACAATCCTCTACTGATAGATGTACTGTGATCGGAACAGGGCCCCGACCTACCCATAACATATATTCAGATATACATAAGATGTATACAAAACTCTAGTCCTGGCAACTCCGAAAGACGTGGAGCTTACCGATCAGGCGGAACTCGGGAAACACCTACTGAGGAGGTCTACCCGTCTGTCTGTCTGAACCTGCACGCATAAAATGCAGCGCCCCCAAAAAAGGGATGTCAGTACGAAATAATGTACCGAGTATGTAAGGCAATAAAATAACTAAAATCTGAAACTGAACTGATAATATGATAACTGAAATTAACTGGGAGTCAAAGATGATCTGGAGATATACTTACCTGCTGATACTGACTCAACTCCTTCAATATAGTAAGTAAAATAATTGTACGGCCTTATAAGGCTCGGTATATATAACTGCTCTGCCATAGTAGGCTCGCTTATAGGCGCTCGGCCATACTAGGCTATGTATCTCGACCATGCTGGGCTCGCTCATAGGCGCTCGGCCACAGTAGGCTCGGTATATAACTTTCCATCTGATCAGAGGTTGCCCAATAGGGGCCTGCCCATCGATTATAGCTCGATGGTAATGAAAATACTGTAATACTGTATATATAGGCTTGCTGCTCTCTTGACTGAAAGAAGACAATACTAAAATTGAATATAGAGTTTCGATAAGGAATAATATTGTAACTTATGAGACTAGAATAGTGTGAATAAATTCATGAATATGAACTTCTCTTTTTGTCTCATTACTAACACATGTAGCTACGAGATCATGCCAAAATGAAGGAAGGCTTAGCCTTAACATACCTTATCACAATCTTTTCAATCACCAAGTTGAACTCACCTCTTCGCACCTTAATCTACAAGAATGATAATAATACTATCGTTAAGTTACGAAAGGTACAACTATCGCACAACGAACGACAAACCTATTTTGTATTAAAACGGGCAGCATCTCCCCTATAATATGCCCTTCCTCCAACTTCAAGATAACACCAACAATACAAGGACAGAACAATAACAACATATATACATCATTTTCCAGCCCTATATACACCATCAAATACTACAAAACAGCCCAACACACCCCAATCTCTTCGTACACAAAACGACCACCGTAGTAGTGTCAAACGACCCGAAAATGTTATGACGAACGACCAGCCAACCACCCTACATTTATATGGTGTTTATAAACCCCCTTCCTCCTCCAAAACTCCACAAAATAGTAATAAAACACGCAGCCCAACAGCAACACAAAACAGTCCACAAAACAGTCCGCTACAAGTGAATAACTCGAACTCACGGCTTCCGATCACCATCCCGTGAGTTCTTACAAGTATAGAACGACTTACCATGAATTTACAGAAGAAAAAAATGGATGAAAGAGAGCAGTAAACTCACCTTATTTGTTGGATAACTCAGCTCCTATCTTGGTTCTTCAAACTCTAAGTTTTACCTCCAATTGGAACTTGAAAGGGAGAGAAAATCAATTAGGGTTTATGGGAAATTTTTGGGAGGATTCTTTGCAGAGCTTATGTCTGGTTATTATGCTCTATTTTAAGTCTAATATATGAAGAAAATAGGCCCTTAAAAGGCCTCTTTGGACGACCCGAAATGGCCCATTTTTGGGCTTTCATTTAAGCAAGTAGGTGACACACCTACTTGTCACCTAGCAGCTTGCGCAGTATCGCAAAAATGCACATATCTCTCTACTCCGATGTCGTATTGACAAATGGTTTAATGCGTTGGAAAATAGACTCATAGATCTTTAATTTGATGTATGGAACACACCATAACTCTAAGTATATTGGGAGAAAATTGCAGTTACATTTGACCCAAAGTTTCAGTAAAACTTATGAATGTAACTTGTGATGACTTTCATCGACTTTTGTTCCACAACTCGCTTGACTTAAAAACATAACACACGGATGTAATACGACTAATATAAATCATAACATAATCTCTTTATCATGTTAATCACCCTAGTCTCACCCCAAAGGTACATGTTATAACATTCCCAACTTGTCGACTTTCGATGAAACATTGTTTTATTTAATTGCTTTAGCTTCTGAACTGTCCAACCCTCTTTGTACTTGTTGTTCATGATCTTCAATATTTGTAACCTCAGAGGTAACATGATTAACTTACTTTATATACTTTTAAATATTATCTCATTTTTTTGTCCTACATTAGTTTGCTTACGACGCATTTTTACATACGAAAATATAGGGTGTAACATCACTCCCCCTTGGGAACATTCGTCCTCGAATGTTTACTCTTGGAGACTTTGGAAACTTTTTCCAGAGTATCCTTCGTACACTAGGTTAAAACCAACCTGCACGTAGCCAGAAACATACTATGCATGCCACACATGGCCAATCTTTATAAATAGCAGCAATTTGCCTCACCGACCGTAAATCATAAATATTGAAAGTGAAAAATAAAAGCTTACCTGATGACCTGCTAGCCTACATAGAGCTATGTTGTAGCGTCCCATCTCGAACCATATCTTCATTTTGAAATAGGTGGGGGTATTTAGACTTCATTTCTTCCTCCGATTCCCACGTCATCTCTTCTACATTCTTGCTCCTCCATAAAACCTTTACGGAAGCTACCTCCTTATTTCGTAGATTGCGGATTTGTCGGTCTAGGATGGCAACTGGAATTTCCTCGTATGACAAGTCCTCTGTAATCTGTACATCATCCGTGGGCACCACTCGGGTAGGATCGCCAATGCACTTCCGTAGCATAGATACGTGAAAAACCGGATGGACAGACTCCAATTCTGAGGGCAACTCTAACTCATAAGCTAGTTGGCCCACTCTCCGAATGATCCTATAAGGCCCAATATACCGTGGGCTAAGCTTTCCTTTCTTGCCAAACCTCATCACGCCCTTCATAGGTGATACCTTTAAGAATACCCAGTCATTAATCCTGAACTCTAAGTCTCGTCGCCGCACGTCAAAATATGACTTCTGACGACTCTGAGCTGTCAACAGTCGCTCCCGGATAACCTTTACTTTCTCTATGGCCTGCTGAACCAGGTCTGGCCCATGTAACCCAGATTCTCCAACATCAAACCACCCTATAGGAGATCTGCACTTACGCCCATACAAAGCCTCGTACGGAGCCATCTGGATACTGGAGTGGTAACTGTTATTATATGCAAACTCGATAAGAGGTAGATGTTCATCCCAACTTCTTTTAAAATCCAACACACATACTCGTAACATATCCTCGAGCGTCTGAATTGTGCGCTCGGCTTGTCCATCAGTCTGTGGATGAAAAGCTGTGCTGAGATTCACCTGAGTCCCTAGACCTCTCTGAAATGACCTCCAAAAATGTGCTGTAAACTGAGCCCCACGGTCAGATATAATAGAAACTGGTACTCCGTGTAGCCGCACTATCTCCTTAATATATAACTTTGCATAATCTTCTGCTGTATATGTAGATCTGACCGGTAGGAAGTGAGCTGATTTCGTGAGCCTATCGACTATCACCCATATGGAATCGAACTTACGATTAGAACGAGGTAAACCCATGATAAAGTCCATGTTTATCGCCTCCCATTTCCATGTCGGGATCTCTATAGTCTGCATTAGCCCTCCGGGCTTCTGGTGTTCTACCTTCACTTGCTGGCAACTAGTACATTGGGCGACAAACTCAGCAATGTTCTTCTTCATATCATTCCACCAGTACATATCCTTAATGTCATGATACATCTTCGTCGATCCAGGGTGGATGGAATACCATGAATAATGTGCCTCTGACATAATCCTGTCTCGTAGCCCTGCTACATCTGGAACACACAAACGACCCTTGTATCTGAGAACCCCATCTCCCTTGAGCTCTAACAATGGCTTCTTCTGCTGCGGAACTCGCTCTCTCAACTCGACCAACTCTGGGTCCTCGTACTGCCTTTCCTTGACTTCAGCTATGAGGGATGATTTTGCAGTGTTTTGGATTACAACTCCACCATCCTCAGAATCTACTAACCGAACCCCCAACGAAGCCAATTGATGAATATCTCTAGCTAATTGTCTTTTCTCGGGCTCTACATGTGCTAAGCTACCCATAGATCGGCGACTTAAGGCATCTGCTACAACATTAGCTTTCCCTGGATGGTAGAGAATGTTAACATCGTAATCTTTCAATAACTCAAGCCATCGCCTCTGTCGCAAATTCAACTCTTTCTGCTTGAAAATATATTGTAGGCTTTTATGATCAGTAAATATATCAACATGAACACCATATAAATAATGCCGCCATATCTTAAGTGCATGGACAACCGCAGCTAACTCGAGGTCGTGGGTCGGATAATTCCTCTCGTGCTTCCTCAACTGCCTTGAAGCATATGCAATTACCTTCCCATGTTGCATCAGGACACATCCTAACCCGACACCTGATGCATCACAATACACGGCATAACCCTCTAGACCCTCTGGAAGTGTTAGAACTGGAGCTGAGGTCAACTTGTTCTTAAGCTCTTGGAAACTCCGCTCACAAGCCTCTGTCCATTGAAACTTAGTTTCTTTCTGTGTCAACTTCGTCAATGGTGCCGAAAGGGAAGAAAAACCCTCTACGAACCTCCGATAGTATCCTGCTAAGCCTAGAAAGCTACGAACCTCTGTCGGAGTGGTAGGTCTAGGCCAAGATTTCACGGCCTCAATCTTCTGAGTGTCCACCTTTATCCCTTCATCTGATACAATATGCCCCAAGAATGCTACAGACTTCAACCAGAACTCATATTTAGAAAACTTAGCATACAACTTACGATCACGGAGGGTTTGGAGTACCGCTCGCAGGTGGTCTGCATGCTCATCCTCTGAACGGGAATAAACCAGAATATCATCAATAAATACTATCACGAACAGATCTAAAAATGGCCGGAATAGGCTATTCATCAAGTCCATAAATACAGCGGGTGCATTAGTCAACCCGAAGGACATGACAAGGAACTCGAAGTGGCCATATCGGGTCCTGAAGGCTGTCTTCGGAATATCTTTTTCCCGAACTCTGACCTGGTGGTACCCCGACCTCAAATCAATCTTGGAAAAGCATCTAGCTCCCTGCAACTGATCAAACAAGTCATCGATCCTTGGAAGTGGATACTTATTCTTAATAGTTACCTTGTTCAACTGCCTATAATCGATACACATCCTCAGCGAGCCGTCTTTCTTCCGCACAAATAGTACCGGTGCACCCCAAGGTGAGGTACTGGGCCTAATGTAACCTTTCTCCAGCAAATCTTTTAACTGCTCCTTCAACTCCTTCAATTCGGCAGGTGCCATTCTATACGGAGGGACGGATATTGGTTGAGTTCCTGGAAGCAAATCGATGCTAAAATCAATCTCTCGCTCTGGAGGAATACCTGGAAGCTCATCTGGAAACACATCTGCATACTCTTTGACTATGGGAATAGACTGAAGTGTAGGTATCTCAGCATCTGCATCTCTAACTCGCACAATATGATAAATGCACCCTTTTGCGATCATTTTCCTCGCCTTCAGATAGGAAATAAACCTACCTCTGGGTGTTGGTGTATTACCTACCCATTCAAGGACTGGCTCACCCGGAAAATGAAATTTGGCTACCTTTGCTCGGCAATCAACTGTGGCATAGCAAGCTGCCAACCAGTCCATGCCCATGATAGCATCAAAGTCCATCATCTCTAGCTCAACTAGGTCAGCTGAGGTCTGACGACTACAAATTGTCACCGTACAACCTCGGTAAACCCGTCTAGCAATAATCGATTCTCCGACCGGTGTAGATACCGCAAAAGGATCACTTAGTATTTCAGGCACTATACCAAACTTCCTCGCGACAAATGGGGTAATATACGATAAAGTAGATCCTGGGTCTATCAAAGCATAAGCATCGTGAGAGCAAATGGTTAATATACCTGTCACAACGTCTGGTGAAGACTCCTGGTCATGTCGACCCGCTAAAGCATAGATACGATTCTGATTAACCACTTGAACTGGAACCTCTACCTCTGCCTCGACCTCTACCAGCCGAAGACTGAGACTCACGCCTTGAAGGATGCACGGACATAGACGATCCTGTTGCTGAACTCGCTGGTTGTGCCATTCCCCCAGAATCTCTATTTGGGCAATCTCGCATCATATGCCCCGGACGCCCACATGTATAACAAGCATCAGAACCTGCTCGGCATTGACCCAAGTGTCCTCTACCACAGATGTCACACCGCGGAGGAAATGACCATGTCTGCGCAGAACCTCGTTGTCGCTGCAAACCCGACGCCCGTGAGCTCTCACCTGGTCCTGACTGAGTATAGCGGTCATACCCGTAACCCTGTAACTGAGGTGGCGGAGGCCTAGGTGGCCGTCCGAAGTACTGGGTCCTATAACTACCCTGAGATTGCTCCTGAGACCTGGGAAATCTCATCCTCTTACGTTGCCCTTGCTCAGCCCTCTCTGTACCCTGCTGCCGACGCCTACCCCTTTCTATATTCTGGGCGAATGCCTGAATCCGGGAGATATCCATACTATCCTGCAATGCAGCGGTGGCACATGCCTCGGTTAACTCTGGGGCTAACCCTGCTATAAACCTGTGAATCCTGTCCCGCATAGTAGAAACTATGGATGGTGCATATCTGGCCAATGAGTCAAAACGGAGACTATACTCTCGAACACTCATATTACCCTGCTTGAGGGCTAGAAACTGATCGACTCGAGCCTGTCGGATCTCCCGCGGTAAGTACTGGTCAAGGAAAGCATCTGAAAAATTCTCCCAAATAGCTGGAGGTGTATCACGTCCCCTGGACCTCTTCCATCCCTCATACCAAAGGATGGCTATATCTCGGAGTCGAAAAGCTGCTAGCTCAACTGCCTCTTTCTCCGTGGCATGCATAACACGAAAGATCCTGTGAAGCTGATCTATGAAATCCTGCGGGTCCTCCCTCTGATCTGTCCCCGTGAACTCTGGGGGACTCAAAGCAATAAACTCTCGGACCCTTGAACTCCCAGACCCCTCAGAAGTTCCTGCACTAGCTGATGCCCTAGCATGTTGCTGGGTAGCTACCAACTGTGTCAACAAATGCACCGCACTCCTTAAGTCCTGATCTGATGGAAGTGGAGGGGGAACTGGATGTGCGGTTTCCCTAGGAATCTCCGTAGTTGGTGGAGGAGCCGGTAATGGCTGAGTAGGGGTCTCCCCTTGAGCCTCAGACTGGGCCCCATCTACTGGGGGTACCCTGTTGGTCCCCTCACCTACTACTGTATCTCTCCTCTGGCTAGCCGTAGTCTTCCTAGTCACCGTCATCTGTGCATGCAAACACCAACACATAAGTTTAATTCAAATTTCCTATAACTCAGTTCTATAGCACGATTTAGATTTCAAAGAAGTGTAACCAACTCCTAAATGCCCTGTAGTTCCTTGCTTATATAATGTGGTGCACAACACATCTATAAACAAGACCCTACTAGACACGGCTTGTAGACTCCCTAGGACAGAACTGCTCTGGTACCAAGTTTGTCACGCCCCGAACCTAGGAGCGAGACAAGCACCCCGTGCCTCACCTAACCTGGCGTACCAAATTGCGACTAAGGGACTCTGAACACATAATGTCATACTTTGGCCATGGGGCCACCTTGCAAGACAATTTGCGAAGCAAAATATAAAACTGAATGGAAACTAGCACTAACTAAATATCAATATAAAGCTAGGCCGACAAGGCCGTCATAGCTACTACAGCTGACAAACCACCAATTTATACAAACCCAACATACTGCACTAACCAACAGGATATGCCTACAAGCCTCTACTGATAGATGTACTGTGATCGGAACAGGGCCCCGACCTACCCATAACATATATACAGATATACATAAGATGTACACAAAACTCTAGTCCTGGCAACTCCGAAAGACGTGGAGCTTACCGATCAGGCGGAACTCGGGAAACACCTACTGAGGAGGTCTACCCGTCTGTCTGTCTGAACCTGCACGCATGAAATGCAGCGCCCCCAAAAAAGGGACGTCAGTACGAAATAATGTACTGAGTATGTAAGGCAATAAACATAATGTCATACTTTGGCCATGGGGCCACCTTGCAAGACAATTTGCGAAGCAAAATATAAAACTGAATGGAAACTAGCACTAACTAAATATCAATATAAAGCTAGGCCGACAAGGCCGTCATAGCTACTACAGCTGACAAACCACCAATTTATACAAACCCAACATACTGCACTAACCAACAGGATATGCCTACAAGCCTCTACTGATAGATGTACTGTGATCGGAACAGGGCCCCGACCTACCCATAACATATATACAGATATACATAAGATGTACACAAAACTCTAGTCCTGGCAACTCCGAAAGACGTGGAGCTTACCGATCAGGCGGAACTCGGGAAACACCTACTGAGGAGGTCTACCCGTCTGTCTGTCTGAACCTGCACGCATGAAATGCAGCGCCCCCAAAAAAGGGACGTCAGTACAAAATAATGTACCGAGTATGTAAGGCAATAAAATAACTGAAATCTGAAACTGAACTGATAATATGATAACTAAAATTAACTGGGAGTCAAAGATGATCTGGAGATATACTTACCTGCTGATACTGACTCAACTCCTTCAATATAGTAAGTAAAATAATTGTACGGCCTTATAAGGCTCGGTATATATAACTGCTCTGCCATAGTAGGCTCGCTTATAGGCGCTCGGCCATACTAGGCTATGTATCTCGACCATGCTGGGCTCGCTCATAGGCGCTCGGCCACAGTAGGCTCGGTATATAACTTTCCATCTGATCAGAGGTTGCCCAATAGGGGCCTGCCCATCGATTATAGCTCGATGGTAATGAAAATACTGTAATACTGTATATATAGGCTTGCTGCTCTCTTGACTGAAAGAAGACAATACTAAAATTGAATATAGAGTCTCGATAAGGAATAATATTGTAACTTATGAGACTAGAATAGTGTGAATAAATTCATGAATATGAACTTCTCTTTTTGTCTCATTACTAACACATGTAGCTACGAGATCATGCCAAAATGAAGGAAGGCTTAGCCTTAACATACCTTATCACAATCTTTTCAATCACCAAGTTGAACTCACCTCTTCGCACCTTAATCTACAAGAATGATAATAATACTATCGTTAAGTTACGAAAGGTACAACTATCGCACAACGAACGACAAACCTATTTTGTATTAAAACGGGCAGCATCTCCCCTATAATATGCCCTTCCTCCAACTTCAAGATAACACCAACAATACAAGGACAGAACAATAACAACATATATACATCATTTTCCAGCCCTATATACACCATCAAATACTACAAAACAGCCCAACACACCCCAATCTCTTCGTACACAAAACGACCACCGTAGTAGTGTCAAACGACCCGAAAATGTTATGACGAACGACCAGCCAACCACCCTACATTTATATGGTGTTTATAAACCCCCTTCCTCCTCCAAAACTCCACAAAATAGTAATAAAACACGCAGCCCAACAGCAACACAAAACAGTCCACAAAACAGTCCGCTACAAGTGAATAACTCGAACTCACGGCTTCCGATCACCATCCCGTGAGTTCTTACAAGTATAGAACGACTTACCATGAATTTACAGAAGAAAAAAATGGATGAAAGAGAGCAGTAAACTCACCTTATTTGTTGGATAACTCAGCTCCTATCTTGGTTCTTCAAACTCTAAGTTTTACCTCCAATTGGAACTTGAAAGGGAGAGAAAATCAATTAGGGTTTGTGGGAAATTTTTTGGGAGGATTCTTTGCAGAGCTTATGTCTGGTTATTATGCTCTATTTTAAGTCTAATATATGAAGAAAATAGGCCCTTAAAAGGCCTCTTTGGACGACCCGAAATGGCCCATTTTTGGGCTTTCATTTAAGCAAGTAGGTGACACACCTACTTGTCACCTAGCAGCTTGCGCAGTATCGCAAAAATACACATATCTCTCTACTCCGATGTCGTATTGACAAATGGTTTAATGCGTTGGAAAATAGACTCATAGATCTTTAATTTGATGTGTGGAACACACCATAACTCTAAGTATATTGGGAGAAAATTGCAGTTACATTTGACCCAAAGTTTCAGTAAAACTTATGAATGTAACTTGTGATGACTTTCATCGACTTTTGTTCCACAACTCGCTTGACTTAAAAACATAACACACGGATGTAATACGACTAATATAAATCATAACATAATCTCTTTATCATGTTAATCACCCTAGTCTCACCCCAAAGGTACATGTTATAACATTCCCAACTTGTCGACTTTCGATGAAATATTATTTTATTTAATTGCTTTAGCTTCTGAACTGTCCAACCCTCTTTGTACTTGTTGTTCATGATCTTCAATATTTGTAACCTCAGAGGTAACATGATTAACTTACTTTATATACTTTTAAATATTATCTCATTTTTTTGTCCTACATTAGTTTGCTTACGACGCATTTTTACATACGAAAATATAGGGTGTAACATTAATCATCCGGAACTCACATGAGGCCCCCGGTACCTCAATCAAATACACCAAAAAGTCCTACAATATACCACGGACCTACTCGAGGCCTCAAATCACATTGAACAATAGTAAAACAATGAATTGCACCTCAAATCAAAATCTATTAACTTTGAACTTTCAAATTCAATAACTCGTGCCGAAACGTAGCAAATCAATTTGAAATGACTTCAAATTTTTCACTCAAGTCATAAATGTCCTAATGGAGTTATTCCAATATCCAATATCCTTGCTAGATAAGTCCTTGCTAGATAAGTCCTTGCTATCCAATATCCTTGCTAGATAAGTCCTTGCTAACCAATTCCAATATCCTTGCTAGATAAGTCCGGAAGTTAAGATTGTCTCCGTCAAGACCTATGGCTAAGTATGTGAGTCGAGGAAATCACCTCGTAGGCCGAAAGTGTTGAGGAAAGAAAATATTCTCACTTGTTTGTTTGTAGAGCCAAATGGTTGTGGTTAAAAAACGTACCTTCAATGCATTATGGCTTAAATGTGTACATTTCATGTCAAGATACCCCTTTTGTTAATGTAATACCCTAATGTTGAGATCGGTGTTGTTGATATATACTGTGATGCGTCATTGAGTAATGAATATATTGTTACTGTGATGTTAATTATATTATTTTGTGTGTAGAAAATGGACTATTATATGAATAATATCAATTTATCATAATAATATATGTATGATGTACATTAATAATGGTTTATGGTCTAAGAAGAGCCCCAAGGCTAAGTCACGTTGAAAATTGTATGATGGGATAAAAGTTTCAAGTGAATTCCCACAAAACCTAAATTAAAATGAGCATACCTCTCTTGATATGAAGTGTTATATGGTGTATTACCTATCAAACAAAATTTCTATGTGTCTAGTTTCCAACTCTTCAAATCGTTCATCATTTGGACATTCCTACAAGAAGTTATGACCAAATTACCAAAGACTGGAAAAATGAGATCCTACGACCAATTCTGCGATCGCAGAACAATTATGCGATCGCGAAAGTGCTTTTGCGACCGCAAACTGGTCGCAAAATGGACCAGAATAGCCCAGTTCTGGGCACCAGTTTTTGTGACCTGCATACCCATTATGCGGTCCATTATGCGACCGCAGACCTACTTTCGGAGGGTTAATTTTTTTATTTTCATAACCCGACTCTATTTTGATAAATAGGCTTTGGGGCTTATTTTGGGGCAATCATCTGAGGTTTTTTTAGAGAGAAGTGAGAGTGTTCTAGAAAGGGAAAGTAGATGAAGTGTTTTGTTCATCAAGATCTTGCCCAAGCTTTGAAATCCAAGAAGGAAATCTCACAAGATCTTCAGCTAAGAGGTAAGATTCAAACCCCTAGTCTTCAATTTCGAGTTTGGGGTAAAAGATGGATGATTGGTAGTATAATTCTTAGGTGTAAGAGTATTATTTATACATGCTTGTACTAATAAGGTTTGTGGAGTGAAGGAAATCTTGTAGAAGAACCTTGTAGTTAAATTTGCACACTTAGTGTTTGATAAAATGCTCAAATGAGTACATACCATGAATATCTTCCTTATAATGATTCAATTTTGTTATGTCTCAAAATAGATTGGGATTTCTAGAATTTCCGAAACATTGTAGTAATTTTAGTAAAGGTCAAAGCAAGGTATGTTGGCTAAACTACTCTCTTAGAATTGAATTCAATGATGTTCTCATAAGTTTCAAGTATGGTTGTCTCAAGTTCCTTATTCTATGTTCCGAGTTGTTCCCAATAAATTTGATTGTCCCGAATAAGCAAAGTGTCGAGAATTAAGTATTCAAAACGTGTTTCGAATGTTCCTAACACATTATGTTATCCTTTGGGAATGTGTTCAAGAATGATATGTGTATTAAAATGCTATGTCATTGAGTTGTGTTTTAAATGAAGGTTATGATTCCAAATTGTGTGAGAAAACTCAATATGCTTAAGACTCTTAATTGCTCATATGTGTACCTAAAGTCTTGATTGAAAATGTCTTACTGTTGAAAACCTATAAAGATGGTTTGAAGTGAAATAAGTGAATTGAGATATAAAGTGTGGCCAATGTGCAAGAGTGAAAGTTATACTTGTGGCCAATGGTGCCAATGGAATTAAAAAATGTGAAAGAAGTATGAAATGCGATGATTGATATAAGTGAAAGTTATACTTGTGGCCAATGGTGCCAATGAAATGAAATGATGTGAGAAAGGTTATGAAATGAGCCTTGATTAAACTATTCCAAATTGACTTCGAAAATAGAATTGCCTAAAAGCTTATAAACTCAAGTCATGCTCATATGTGGTTGTTTTAACAGACGTTGTGATTTGTGAGTGGAAATTGTGTATTGCCTTTTGTGGGGAAAAATATGTCAACAATAAATGGTGCGTTATTTGTTGATGATTTTAACTTGCGCATCAATTGCCAATCATTTTACTCCATTTCTCGGAAATAAATCTATTGTGCTCAAATTGTTCATTTCTAATGAATTTAAAATTGTGATTTCCAGAATATTATATGTATGTTGATATTTATGATAATGATACATGAGAGGGAAGAAATGAAAGTGTGAAATATCAAATATGGCCACCGTGCCTTGAATAAATAATCTTCTGAATGGCCAAAAGAGCCAAGAAAATATTGTTATTATTATTGGTTGAAAATACTAGTGGAGATTTATACAATGTGAAAGATGATGTGGTAAATACATTTGCACCTATGTTATTTTTGTGAATTATTCCCTTTATTTGGGATGAGATTGATGTCATAAAATTATTCCTCTTAATTGGGATGAGATTGATTGATATAAAAGGGTTGATGTCTCGAATAAGACAGCCTAGCTGATTGGGTCGTGATTGGACTCCATGGCGCACACATAGTGGTGATTGTGCTAGAAATTGTAATTGAAATTGAGATTTTGGTTGATGTCTTCAAATAAGACAGCCTAGCCGATCGGGTCGTGATCGGACTCCGTGCTAAAATTACGATGGTATTGGTATTGATAGTAATTGTGGTTGATTCTCTAATGAGATAGCCTAGTCGATCGTGTCGTGATCGGACTCTATGCTAAAATTATGGTGTTATTGGTATTGATAGTAATTGTAGTTGATTCTCTAATGAGATAGCCTAGCCGATTAGGTTGTGATCGGACTCCGTGCTAAAAGTACGGTGGTATTGGTATTGTGAATATTGGTATTGTGAACATTGGTATTATGATTATTGGTATTGTGAACATTGGTATTGTGAATATTGGTATTGTGAACGGTGATATTGTGAACAGTGGTATATTGGTGCTAAAGATCTCCCAACCAAAAATAATATTATCATCACATTTTGATTATCACTTCACTGTGTTATCTTCATATTTTGGAAATTATTATGTTTTAACTTGGTATTTGAATATCATTGATTGTTACTTGTTGGTTCTATGGATTTCCCTTTCTTACATTGGTATTATATTTTATAAGAGGACAGTTAGCTTTACATACTAGTACTATTCCACATGTACTAACGTCCCTTTTGTCGGGGGCGATGCATCTTCAATGGATGCAGGGGATTCATCAGCGGTGCAACTTTGGTCATCGTTAGTAGTTACTCCCTATTCAGCATGTTTTGGTGAACCCTACTCTATTCCGGGCCCGATGTCACTTGATGTTACACTTTGTGTCTTGAGGTATAGCCGGGGCCTTGTTGCCGGCACTTCCATACTATTCTTATGTCATATTTAGAGGCTCCGTAGACAGGTTGTGGGTGGTGTATGATGTTGGAAATTGAACTATAAATGTTGCTATTTGGAAAACATGTTTTTCATTATATCTATAGACTTGTGAAATTTTGAATGAAGTTGCTAATGAAATGAAATGGGAGTCGTTAATAAAATATTTTCAGTGTTTGATTAATGGAGTGCATCTCATCTTTATTCATGTATTAGTTTGGGTAGAAGGATATCTAATAGGCTTGCTCGGCCGGGTTCACTCGGTTGAGCGCCGGTCGCGCTTCCCGAGTTTGGGGAGTGACAAAATGAGGGTGAGAAGGTCGGTGTTGATATCCGATAACCAATTTTGGTTCATGCCTGGTTGTTCCACTACAGAAGCTATCCATCTTATAAGGAGGTTGGTTGAACTGTACAGGGATGGGAAGAATGATTTGCACATGGTGTTTATTGACCTAGAAAAAGCATATGACAAGGTCCCTAGGGAAGTACTTTGGAGATGCATGGAGGTGAAAGGTGTTCTGGTTTCTTATATTAGGGTGATTAAGGATATGTATTATGTAGCTAAGACTCAGGTTAGGACAGTGGGGGCGACTTTCCGGTTCTTATGGATTTATACCAAGGATCGGCATTAGTGCGTTCTTATTTACCCTAGTGACGGACGCATTGACACACCATATCTAAGGGGAGGTGCCATGGTGTATGTTATTCACCGATGATAATGTTCTGATCGATGAGACACGAGGCGATGTTAATGAGAGGTTGGAGGTTTGGAGGCAGAACCTTGAGTCTAAAGGTTTCAAGTTGAGCAGGACTAAGATAGAATGCGTGGAGTGCTAGTTCAACGGTGTTTCGGGAGAAGCGGACATGGCCATGAGACTTGACTCTCAAGTCATCCCTAAGAAATAGAGCTTCAAGTACCTTAGGTCGGTTATCTAGGAGGATGGAGAGATTGATGAGGATGTTATGCACCGTATAAGGGTGGGGTGGATGAAATGGACGCTACCGTCTGGTGTCTTGTGCGATAGGAAGGTTCCCCCGAAACTTAAAGTTAAGTTCTATAGAGTAGTGGTTAGATCAGTCATGATGTATGGTGCTGAGTGTTGGCCAATCAAGAATTATCATATCCAGAAGATGAAGGTTGCAGAAATGAGGATGTTGAGATGGATGTGAGGGCACACTAGGCTGTTTAAGATCAAGATGCGGGAAGCTAGGCTTAGATGATTCGGGCACATGCGGAGGAGAAGTATGGATGCCCCAGTTAGGAGGTGTGAATGGCTGGCCTTGATAAGTGTGAGAAAAGGTAGAGGGCAGCCAAAATATTAGGGAGAGGTGATCCTCCAGTACCTAGCGTGGCTTCATATTTCCGATGACATGTCCCTTGATAGGAGGTTGTGGATGGAGAGCATTAAAGTTGCAGGTTAAGAAGTAGGAGGCTAGCATGGGTTCTATCTTAGGCTACTAGTGGCTTCAATTATGTCCATATTACGTCTTTAGGGCAGCAGGTTAGGTCGTAGGAGGCTAGTCCGATAGTGTAGTGTCTTAGGTTGCTAGTGGCTCTTTTTGTATCGATATTACTCCATTGTATTTGTAGTATTGTGCCATTGTTACTACTTATTGTTATTGTTTTTCTCTCTATTTTCTGATTATTACGTTACTGATGTTATCTTTGTTTCTTTCTTGCTTCGTCTAATATTACCGTGCCACTGTCTCTTCTCATCTTCTTGAGCCCTAGGGTCTATCGAAAACAGCCTCCCTACTCCTTCAGAGTAGGGATAAAGTCTACGTACACACTGCCCTACCCATACCCTACTTGTCGGATTCCCCTGGGTTGTTATTGTACCCAACTTATAGGGGTTATGCAAATATTGTTTTATAATTTTACACTCTTTTAAATTGATTTTCTTGCATTTTAATTACTCAACTATTTATTAATTATTCCTTCAATTCATTTTTGGGTGATCTAATCATCCAAATTTACTATTTATTGCCACATGCATTTTATAATATTTTATCCTTTTTTACATAACTACAATTTGCATTTTTACTATTATCTATATTAGTTGCAATAATAGCCTACATTCTACAAGAATAATTGCGTTTATTATATCATTTATGCCAAAATAGTAGTTTTATATATTTATAATATTTAGTTATTATTTTTAATTATTTTATTTCATAAATAATATTTCTTTTCTATTTACTAGACGTTTTAATAATTTTGTCTTAATTTATTTTGAGTGTTTTAAAAACTGGCCCAATATAGGCCAATTTTCGGACCAATTTAGTGGCCCAAATTCCCTAAAATCCCTTGTCCAATCCTTTAGCCCAAACTAAACGACCCCTTCAGTTCAACCCAGCCGCGACCCACTAAAAAAATCCGCCCGGTTAATTTTTCATCTTGGCCATTGATCTCTCAAGATCAACGACCCATAATTATCCTACACCTTTAATTACCCACCCCCCGAAACCCTACCCATTTTTCCTGAGACGCCACCGCCAAATGCTCCTTACTCTCCTCTTCCCCTCTCCTGTAAAACCCTAGCCCTCGTCTCCTTTATCTTCTCCAATTTCGGCCCTAATATGGAATCTCCCCATGAGCTCCCTTCCATATATGTTCTATCTCACTGTTACTTACATGGTTATGGTATCACCTAGTACTTGCCTATTTATGGCAAGTGCCAGGTCTTTAATGAAGAACAATCATCGTCGAACTTCAAGATCTAGATGATGTTTCGTCTATATATATTCATGGCAAGGTTATATGGGTCCGATTTGCCAAGATTTTTGCCGAATCTTTGATTTCGGACAAAACTAGGGTTTGCCTGATTTTTTTCCAAATTTGATTCTTTATCGATTTGCGTGATTTTATTTCCTTTATTATGCTTGATTGAATGTGTTTCATTGTTTGTTTATTTAGTTTTTCTACTATATAAACCCTTCCCCAATCTCCCTAAGACAGACCTTAACGACTACTATTACTCTCTTACTCTCACTCATTCTACTATTCTAAACTTAAGACCTTGGTCGGCTGAAAGCCAAGGCCACCACAATTCGATTGTTAATCTTTTCTCAGTGCGAGCACTGCTTGGGGTTCACTTGAAACCCTTAGATACTCTGACGCACTAGGATTTTGGGAGTCATGCTATTTTTTCTCTACTACTCCTAATTGAACTACTATTGGCACTTATTTTTCTCCTTAACCTACTAGTTAATCTGCAAATTGGTAAGTACCTTGACCCTTGCAATTCTATTTTTCTTTTCGCTTGTGTTCAACACTCTGTATGTCCTTGTTGTTTGAACATTTATGAACCAATATGATTCCAGTATTGTGTAATCTTCGTTTGCAATCCAATTTACCTTGAAGTTATTCTGCAATTATGTGTTTTTCTAGTATCCAAACTTACCTAAATTCGAGACTTCAATATATTCTCATTATGTGTGTTCAGCTCGAATAACTTCTGACTATCTTAAGCATGCGTAGTCGATTATGTTTATGTGTATCTAAGTTCTTATGTTGTTGTTTGTTATGAGTCTACCTCCATGTCTGCTTTGGATACTTGTAAGAGACTAATTCATGCCTAGAACCTTCGTATGTACTTCTTTCTATTAAAATCCTTCATATACAATCTATTATTTTCCTAGAGTTAATCCATGATCATGCTAACACTGTTGAACTTTGGGTAAACATGACTTATGTCTTTCTCTACTATTTGTGAATCCAATACTGTATTTGTTGCATATGATGATTTCTACAGAACTCTACCTGTTAGTGTTAAGTCTGCTTATGTTTGATGCCTGAGTGCAATCTTGGGTGCATATAATTGAGCTTCGCATGTTTGATCAACCTATAGTGTCACGACCCAAAATCAGACTAGTCGTGATGGCACCTAATCCAACTCGCTAGGTAAGCCAATTAACCACTAACAAATTCCTATAACAATTAATAAAGCAATTAAGTAAAGAATTATCTGAATCTAACACATTCCCCAAGGACTGGTAGTACAAATCACGTGCTTCTAAGAATAGAGTTCAATAAACTGGTATGAAATAAATACATCATCTGTTCGAAATATACATGAACAGATTTTTATAAATCTAAGGCTACCATGAACAAGAGGCTGCTACAACCGGAACGCAGGTACGCCTTCAATTCGAACTCCCGTCGAGCACAGCAACAACAACATCCAATATTTGCACGCAAGGTGCAGAAGTGTAGTATGAGTATAACCGACCACATGTACTTAATAAGTAACAAACCTAACCTTAGGTTGAAAGTAGTGACGAGCTTGTACCAAGGTCAGAGTCCAACTCCAATAACCAATAACAGTTCATAACGACATAACGCAAGTAATAAAAGAAGTAACTCGGAGATAAAATGCTCAACTTAATCATGATTTTCTGAAATTAGTTCTGCCTTTCAAGTATATCAATGAAAACCCAAGTCGTTTAGCGAAGTTGCCAAATATATGAGTAAGTTTGAAAACAGTAATTTTTCCCAAAAATCATTTCAACAATAAATAAGATATTTCATTTTCTTTCCAGATAGCCAGTGGAAAATGCATCACTATGCACATATGCCAATATGTGTGAGAAGTCATGAATGACAAGATACCGTACATCATGAGGAACATACATCTCTATGCATGTATGTCATGTGTGCATGTCAATGCAATGTATCTCAGAGATAAACCCATGTACTCACACTCTCAGAGTACTCAAACTCACTGTTTGAGTACTGAGTAGGGCCAATCCGGCCAAGGTATAAATGCTTCGGACAAGATCCATGTCCAGGGAAGATCCATCCCCTAATATAAATCAGTCGCGCTCACTGGGGGTGTGTGCAGACTCCGAAGGGGCTCTTTCTGCCCAAGCACTATCATAAATCAGTATAACAATTGCGGCGTGCAACCCGATACCATAAATATCACTCATAATTAGGCACTCGACCTCACTCAGTCATCAATCTATCCAGTCTCTCTCTCTCTCTCACAGGCTCACAGTGTCATGAAACTAGCCCGAAAATGATGATATGATGTATCAATAAATAACAACAGAGACTGAGATATGATATGCAATGAATGAATATGACCGAGTATGACATTGCAATTTAAACAAATAACGCAACAGCAGTAATGACCTCAATGGCTCCCAACAGAATAAGCATGTAGTCTAGATATGGCTTCTAACATGAATCACAGCTCGATAACTCTAATACGTAGGGATTTTATTATTACAGATAAGTTCAAGTAATTACACAGTACCACAGAAAATAACGGAGTCGCAGTTCACACACGCCTGTCACCCTGCATGTGCGTCACCCCAACACCAAACACATAACACATATGGTCAGGGTTCATACCCTCAGCTCCAAGATTAGAAGAATTACTTACCTCGAACAAGACGAATCCAATGTCAAGAAAGCTAAACAATGCTCCAGAAATTCCATTATGCGCGTATCAACTTCTGACGGCTCGAATCTAGCCACAATTAATTTGATTCAGTCCACATAATTATAGGAATTAATTCCATATCAAAATACTAATATTTTCCCACAAAATTCGAAATTACACTCCAAATATCGCTCGTTGGGCCCACGTCTCGGAATCTGACGAAACTCACAAAATCCGACAACTCATCCAATTACAAGTTCAACCATACTAATTTCACTCAAATCCAACTCTGAATCGGTGTTCAAATCTCAAAAATTCATTTTATGAAATTGTAGAAACTTCCTCCGATTTCTCTCGAAAAATCAATAATCTAACGTTAAAAATGAAGATTAATTCATGGAATATAATCACAAGGTAGTCAAGAACACTTACCCCAAGTTGTGTGGAAAAGTTCCTCTCCAAAATCGCCCAAACCGAGCTCCAAAATCTGAAAATGAAGAAAGAAACCAAAACCTCTGACTTCAAGATTCTGCCCAGCGACTTCCGCATCTGCGGACAAGACGTCGCATTTGCGACCCTCGCTTCTGCGGACGAAGCTCGCACCTGCGAGTGTGGTCGCTTCGCATTTGCGGTCGCGCTTCTATGCGCGTTGAGCCGCTTCTGCGCGCGTTGGGCCGCTCTTGCACAAGCACTTCTGTGCCCTGCCTTCTGCTTCTGCACCCATCGCTTCTGGAAGGGCTTTGTTGCTTATGTCATCGCACCTGCACAAATTCAACCGCAGGTGCGGTCACTCCAGAACTAGCAGCAACAAGCAATAACAACATGAAGAAAAATGATCCAAAATCAATCTGAAACATGCCCAAGCCCCTCAGGATCCCGTCCGAACATACCAACAAGTCCCATAACATAATACGGACCTACTCGAGGCCTCAAATTACATCAAACAATGTCAAATTCTCAAATCATACTCCAATTGAAGCCTAATGAACATTGAAATTGCCAAATTCTACAATCAACATCGAAACCTATCAAATCAAGTCCGATTGACCTCAAATTTTGCACACAAGTCATAAATGGCATAACGAAGCTATTCTAATTTTCAGAATCGGATTTCGACTCCGATATCAATAAGTCAACCACCCGGTCAAACTTACCAAAAATTCAAATTTTGCTATTTCAAGCTAAATTTCACTATGGACCTCTAAATAATTTTTCGGAAACGCTCCTAAGTCCAAAATCTTCATACGGAGCTACTGAAAACATCAAAATTCAAATCCGAGGTTGTTTACACATAAATCACCACCCGGTCGAGTTTTCCAACTTCAGTTGTCCATTATGAGACTAAGTGTGTCAATTCATTGCGAAATCTCTTCGGACCCGAACTAACTAATTCGATAAGTCATAATATAGCTATAAGGTAAAAATAGAGCAGTAGATGGGGGAATGGGGCTGAAATACTCAAAACAATCGGCCGGGTCATTACATATAGAATCCCAAACTTCTCTAGAACTAGGGAAATATTTGTTGATTGCTTTGTCACACCCATTAAACTGAATTTATCAGACTAGTTTTTTGTGGACCTTCATGTTAAGGGTCTCTATTTGTCTATGGAGAAGTAGTGAAGGTAGGGGGCTGGGATACTTTAATTTTCGAATGAAAGAGTAGAAAACATGCCTATAGGATCTAAATGCTTCACTTGCTCAACATGCTCTATTTCTATACATTCTTAAAAAGCATGCCTATAGGATCTAAGTGCTTCACTTGATCAAAATGCTCTATTTCTATACACTATTATAAAGCATGCCTATAGGATCTAAGTGCTTCACTTGCTCAATATGCTTTATTTCTATACGCTATTAGATAGCATGCCTATAGGATCTAGACGTCATCGGCTATTGGCTAAACATACTCTGCTGCTATCTGTTATTAGATAGCATGCCTATAAGATCTCGTTGAGTAGTCAAGAATTATTATTTCTTCCATTCACGTGACTCATCTAGATACCATGTCTATAGGACCTTAAATTGATTAATCAAACTATCGTTGTTGCTATTCTTATCATACTACCCACCTAGAAAATATACCTATATGTATAAACAAAATGAGTACATATTCTTAGTTATTGCCCAAATACCAACTGTTTAGAGAACATGCCTATAGGGTGTCATTACTCGCGTAGAAAGTATGCCTATAGGATCAAAGTTGATTAATTATATGCCTTCAATGGTCCCACTTCCCAGGAGCAAATCACTAGCGATTATGCCTAGAGGCCTTTAATAAGTTATATAATCAGTAGCGTCGTCAAGATAATCCGCCTAGAAGTAATGTCTATAGGATTTTATTAAGTCATTCAATAACATAGAAACCATGCTTATAGGTCTTGAGCAATCTTAATACATTTCAACTCCAAATATGCCTATAGCCGCTTACTGCGTAATCTGGAACCTTGTTATCATAATCTCATGACTGGTCTTTAACTGTAATTATATACAGTCTTACTTGTTCTGAATGTGCGCCTAGTTTTATCATTTTTGTGCATCCTAAGTAGTAGGTCCAAAGCCTCCTGGACCATAGGCATGGGACAAGTCATCCACGCATAGGACGCGGTTTAGAATTGAACTAGAACGATTTAGGTAAACAAATTTAAGATAGTAATTGGGTAGCTAAAGATGATACTTTGTGCCTGCTGAATAATATGAGCAACCCCTATCTTTGAGGGAGTTGAGAAGTATTATCTAGCTAAAAAACTTAGGACCCCGTATATATGTTTACTAATTGCACCCTTATTTATTTGGACTTAGAACAACTAGGTTGTACCTTGTAATCCTCAAAAGATTGTACCAATCACTTCTTCATGTATAATTTACTTCCTTCATATGTGTAATTCCCTTTTTATGCATGTTTTACATTGTAGTTGGACTCCATATCTTCCTTTAATTTATGATCACATAGGATAATTATCATCCAATAATCCTATAGCATAAAATTTGGCCGGGAACCATAATTGTGGACTTTGAAGAGTGCCTAACCCCTTCTTTTCAAGGTAATTTGAGCCCTTACCCGATCTTTGGTATAACGAATTAGTTAAATATAGTTATTTGAAAATAGGTGGCCTAATGCATCTCAAAACCATTAGGTGGCTACTCTTATCTTTTAATACCCATTTAAAAGAGTTGTCACACGTCGTAACCTGTTTTCGTGAAAAAAACGGGGTGCGAAAAAATGATTTGATAGGAGTTCAAAAGGCAAACTCCGGTAATGATAGGAGTAGTTGTCAACTTGATCTTCAATACTCCAAAATCACTCATGCAATCATCATTGTAATTGAACTTGGCATCCTTCTCAAGGAGCTTACACAAAGGGTTCACCACGTAAGAGAAATCTTTCATAAAGCGCCGGTAGAAACCCGCATGGCTTAGAAAACTCCGCACATCCTTCCGAAGTTGGGGGTGGAAGCTTAGAAATCATCTCAATCTTTGCCTTGTCAACTTAAATTCCATTCCTTGAGATTTTATGGCCAAGGACAATACCTTTTTCAACCATGAAATGGAATTTCTCCCAATTTAGCTCACATCTAGCCAACACTTTGTCTAAATTTGCAAGACAATCTTCAAAAGAATACCCAACCATGGAGAATTTATCCATGAAAACTTCAAGGTAGTCCTACACTATGTCCGTGATAATAACCATCATACACCATTGAAAAGTCGCGGGTGCATTGCACAAACCAAATGGCATCCTCTTGAAAGCAGAAGTACCAAGGGACATGTAAAGATTGTTTTCTCTTGATTTTACAAAGCAATGAAAATTTGGTTTTAGCCCGAGTACTCAACAAGAAATAATAGAAAGCACGGCCGGCCAATCTATGAAGCATTTTATTTAAGAAAGGAAATGGAAATTGATACTTCCTTGAAACATTGTTGAGCTTGTAATAATCCATACAAACCCTCCAACCGGCCGCCGTTCTTGAAGGAATCAACTCATTCTTATCATTGGTAACTACCGTTATGCCCCCTTATTTGGGTCACATTGAACCGAAGAGGTCCATGAACTATCGGAGATAGGGTAGATAACCTCAGCATCTAACCACTTGATAATCTTCTTCTTGACAACTTCTAGCAGAGCCTCATTGATTCGTTTTTGATGATCAGTGGATGGTTTAGCACCATCTTTCAACTTGATCTTATGCATGCAAAAGGTGAGGCTTATACCCTAAATATCTGCCAAAGTCCACCCAATTGCCTTCTTCATCTTTTGTAACACTGCCAATTTGGAATCAACTTGCACGTTAGTCAAATAAGAGGAAAGAATAACCGGTAAAGTAAAACAAGGACCAAAAAATTCATACCTAAGGTGTGTAGGCAATGGATTCAACTCCAAAGTAGGGGAACTCTTCAATTAAAGTCTTTGTAGGAGGAGTCTTCCTATTCTCAAGATCCAAAGATGATTTCCGGGGTACATAGTTGTACGACCCCATTCCTTGCAAAGAGTTCAAGTTTTCCATGAAACCATAAATCTTGTCATCATCAAAATTGAGCAAAATAGCCTCCAACATATCAACAACATTGATTGTAGCACTTGTATCATCAACAATAACATTGGTCACTAATTCCACAAAAGAACACACATCATTTCTATTTGGTTTTCACATGGATTTACACACATGGAATACCATTTGTTCATCACCAACCCGGAAAGTGAGTTCTATGACTTCTACATCACAAAGAGCCTTACCCGTAGCAAGGAAAGGTCTCTCAAGAATAATAGGCACTTCATAATCAACTTCATAATCTAGAATAACAAAATCTGGCGGAAGAATGAATTTATCAACCCAGACCAAAACATCTTCAATAATACCCCAACGACCTCTTCATGGTACAATCTTGTAAAAGTTGTTCTATCTTCTGGTAAATACTCTTTAGTATGACTATATATTTAATACTTGTTAAGTCACTGTTAACTTGTATCATGTATGTGTTTGTGGTTTATTATCCGTAGTTGGAAAGTCTCCAGTCGTTAAAATTCCATAAGAAATGCATAATTGTTATTCTCAGACATTGATATTCTTTGCTAATTTATTTCTTGATTTATATATATTGGAATTTACTAATATAATCTGATTTGATTGGCATTGAGGTGTAGTTGATTAATGTATATATACAAATAATATAAAGTATTATTATGGTAAAAGATGATATGAGCCGTCGATTTTTTTAAACACAATATAAAAAGAGTAATTTTGATATTATTGTTATTATCATACATTTAAGAATACAAGATTCAAAAGTATTAATAAAATCAAACTAAGACCCATAAAATAAAACCAAGGACGAGTATGCTTTTGGCTAACCAATGCTCTAGTTAGCAAAGCAATCCATAGCAGTGTAATCAATCAATCAACTAATTGCACTTCAATTCGAACCAATTAAAATCAACTATAGCATAAAACTTCTAATATGCACCTATTTGAACTATATAAAGCTTCTATATCTAACTAATATAATCCTATTAATATACTCATACTAATACTAAAACCATATCTAGTTGCACCTAATGGAAGAAACTGCAAGAGGATAACTAAAAGTATTGGAATATTAAAAATTGAGTAATTGTCCAGGTTTTAAAGGCTTTCCATTATTGACAAGGCAATTATTATAACCAAGTCTTCTGAAAATTGCAGGATTTATAAGTGTTGTTAAACTGAACCAACCACAACTCAAGTGAATGTTAAGTCAACTTCCAGATGAGCATGTGTTTATGATTGTGACCGAGTACACTGGAACCCCATTCAGTATTCCTGACAGACCTTGGGTTACTTGTAAGTTATCTTTTCGATATAATTCAGTTAACCCTACTTCGTATTGTTAGTTATTGCGTTCATCACCACTACCACCGCTATTTCTGTGATTTTCTTGAATAGCATCACCTTCTTCGGCTAGTTTCAATGCATGATTAACTTGCATCACTGCATACAATACCATCAAAGATATTAATAAAAACACTTGATTCAAGATTTTGATCAGACATTGAACATTCAAGATAGTTAAGAGTAATTGAGTCAATCCTTAATTAAGGGAAAAATTCACAAAACGTTAACCAGAAGAAGATCCTACTAGAAGCTAAGGTATATACAGTCAAATATTTTTATAACAGTCTCGTTAGTCCTGATATTTTTTTGTTGTTATAGTGACGTGTTATTATAGAAAACATATATTATAGTAACATAATATTAAAAATAATTTCAAAGAAAACTTGAATATTATAATGAAGAGCTATATGTATATAATATATCTAGTGCATGCTTATACGTTAAATTTTCCAACTTCATTTTTTTTTGGCAAATAAAAAAAAGGAGAAGAGAACAATGAAAGGGAGAACGAAAAGAGAACTTATATAGTGAAGTGCTATAATAGACAATAATCTACTAGAAGCTAGGGTATATACAGTGTCTCTATAACAATCTCGCTTGTTCCAATATCTTTTGCTACTATAGTGAAGTGCCGTTATAAAGAATATATATTATAACATGATATTAAAAATAGTTCAAAAGAAAACTTGGTTGTTATATTAAACTGTTATAGGAGATCGTTGTTATAGAGAAGGTCTGGCTGTATATATATATATATATATATATATATATATATATATATATATATATATATATATATATATATACTATAAATATCCCCAATGATATAATAGTTTCGTACCCTCAAACCTAAGGTTTTTTCTTTTTTCTTATTTGCAGTTTCACTTTGAAAAATACAACTGAATAACAATAAGGAGCATTAATGGTGAACGAAGCCTTTTCATGGTTTATGTGGTTTTCTTGCTTGCTTGCTTCATTCTCTGGTATATATATTACCTCTCTTCTTTCCATTCTCCCTTTCATTATTCTCTTCTCCTTTACTTTTTCTAGAAAATATTTTCCAGAAAATATAAGTGACGTTGTTCATGCATGTACGCTATATATATATATATATATATATATATATATATATATATATATATATATATATATATATATATATAGATATATATAGTTAGACCTCCTCTATAACAACGATCCCCTATAGCACTTTACTATAACAACCAAGTTTTCTTTGGAACCATTTTTAATATCATGTTATAATATATATTTTTTATAACGGCACTTCACTATATCAGCCAAAAGATATTGGAACAAGCGAGACTGTTATAGAGAGATTGTATAAATCCTAGCTTCTAGTAGATTGTTTTCTATTATAGCACTTCACTATATAAGCTCTCGTTTCCTTCTCCCTTTCATTGTTCTCTTCTCCTATAATGCTGGTCCGTGCATACACTATACCAGTGAATGAAGAAGAAAAAGTAAAAGATATTGGAACAAGCGAGACTGTTATAGAGATACTGTATATACCCTAACTTCTAGTAGATTGTTCTTTATTATAGCACTTCACTTATATTTTCTAGAAAATAATACAAAAAATAAACAAGAAAAAGTAAAGGAGAAGAGAATAATGAAAGGGAGAAGGGAAAGAAGAGAGGTAATATATATAATAGAGAATGAAACAAGTAAGAAAACTACATAAACCATGAAAAGGCTCCGTTCACCATTAATGCTCCTCATTGTTATTCAGTTGTATTTTTCAAAGTGAAACGCAAATAAGAAAAAAGAAAAAATCTTAGGTTTGAGGGTACGAAACTATTATATCATTGGAAATATTTATAGTGTGTATGCACGGACCAGCATTAATTGGTAACATTATAAAATTGGAAAATAATTTAATAGGTCAAAATCTACTGATACTATATATAAGCAAATTCTTATTGCTGCTATATACAAACATTAATTAGTAATATTAAAAAAAAATGGAAAACAATCTTCCATAATAGGTCAAAATATATTGTAAAATACTAGTAGTTCACGCATGACGAGTCAAACTCCTTAATTAATAATATCACGAGGAACATCATTAATTAGCGAAGAAGCTCAATTAATAACCTTAAGTTGGCACTTCTTTTTTCCCTAGTATCCTTCTTCTTTTTTCAAGTGCACTTCTTCTTTATTTAATCATTCGAAATTAGAACCCTATTGGGTCCAACTATTTAATTTTGTGTCTTATAAGAACCCATTAGGACTTGCAGGAAAAAGAATGAAAAACAATCTTTTATAGAAGGTCGAAATATTCTTATAGTGTAAGGAAATTTTTAGTTAAATTTAATACAACTACATATGATGCTCTATAGAAACATTAATGGGTAAGCTTTGAAAAATGGAAAACAATCTTCTATAATTTGTAAAAGTAGTGTAAGAAAATCTTTATACGGTCATGCATGGGCGAGCCAAAAAAGAGGGAAAATCTAACATTATTTTTTTGTGAAACAGAAATATGTAGTTCTGTTCACATCATATGAAAAACAGTTACGTACTCCTAGACCTTGAAAAGGTTTCTCATGCAAAAAAGGGGTACTTGGTAGAAATATGACAATTGTAATTGAACCATTTTCAGAAAATCATACTATATGCTTTGGTGACGTTAGCAAAAATACACTTGAAAATGCAGTTAATGTACATGAAAAATCAATCTTGAAGTTCTATCTTATTGCATGAGAGCTGGGTTTCAAATGGAGCTGGTATAACTAATTAAGAAGGTGAATTCAATACATGATTACCACCAAATGATGTGGTGCAGCGGATGGGGCTGCTCCTCCCTTAACCAGAGGTCTTGAGTTCGAACCCTGTGTATAGAAAAATCCTTGGTAGGGAGCACTTCCCTCCGAATATGAACTTCAAGTTTTTCCAATTTACTACGAATGCACCGAATCATACTTACACTACTAAGAATGACACCAAATTTTGTGTACAAGTCATAAATCACCATACGGAACTATTCCTAGGCTTAAAATCCAAAACAGGACTCGATAAAAGTAAAGTCTACTCCAAACAAAATTTAATGAACTTGAAAACCTTCAATGCGCCAACTTTCAATATTAAGCGTCGAAATGCTCACGGTTCATCCGAAACCATATCCAAACATACGCCCAAGTCTAAAATCATCATATAAACCTATTGGAACTGTCGAATCCCGGTTCTGAGGTCATTCGCTAAAAATGTTGACTCAAGTCAAACTTTTTCATCTTAGGCCACTATTAAGGAACCAAGTGTTCTAATTTCAACCTGAATCCTTCCAAACCCAGGTCAAACATTCCCATAAGTCATAAAATAGTAAAAGCACCTACGAGGAGTCTTAATTAGGAAAACGGGGATCTAAAAGTAAAAAGACTGATCGGGTCGTTACATTCTCCACCTATTAAATAAACGTTCATCCTCGAACGGGTTTAGAATCATACCTGGAGTGTTGAATAGGTGTGGATGTCTTCTCCGCATGTCCTCCTCGGTCTTCCAAGTTGCCTCCTTGACTGGTTGACCCGTCCACTGGACCTTTACCACATAAATCTTCTTGGACCTCAACTAGCGAACCTGCCTGTCAACAATGGGAACTAGCTCCTCCTCATAACCCAAGTTCTCATCTAGCTGAACTATGTTGTAGTCTAACATATGCGACCTGTCGGCATGATATTTTGGGATCATGGAGACGTGGAAAACCGGATGAAATCGCAATAGACTGGGAGGCAAAGCAAGCTCATAGGAAACCTTCCCAACTCGCCTCAACACCTTAAATGAGCCAATAAACCTTGGTCTCGGCTTGCCCTTCTTCCTGAACCTCATGATTCCCTTCATCGACGAGACTTTCAAAAGAACCTTCTCGCCCACCATAAATGATAAATCACACACCTTCTGATTTGCGTAACTCTTCTGTCTAGACTGTGCTGTGCGAAGTTGCTCCTGAATCAACTTTACCTTCTCCAAGGTATACTTCACTAATCAATGCCATATAACCTAGCCTCGTTGGACTCAAACCATCCGATGGGAAAATGACATGGACGATCATATAAAGCTTCAAATGAAGCCATCTCGGTGCTGGACTGATAGATGTTGTTATAAGCAAACATGGCCAAAGGCAGGAATCAATCCCACTGCCCTTCGAAGTCAATCACACATGCTCTGAGCATACCCTCCAAGATCTGAACTATTTGCTTTGTCTGCCCATCGGTCTATGAATGAAAGCCTATGCTGAGCTCTACCCAAGTACCCAACTCGCTCTATATTGCTCTCCAAAAATGCAAACTAAACTGAGGTCCTCTATCTGAAATGATTAAAACACGCACACCATGCAACTAGACAATATCCTGAATGTAAATCTGGGCTAACCACTCTGACGAGTACGTAGTCAGCACTAGATAGTGTGTAGACTTGGTCAGCCTGTCAACAATGACCCAAATGCTATCAAACTTCCTCAACGTCCACGACAACCCAACTAAGAAATCCATAGTGATGCGCTCCTATTTCCACTCCGGTATAACCATCTGCTGAAGTAGGCCACCTGGTCTCTGGTGCACATACTAAACCTACTGGCAATTTAGGCATCTCGTTATATACTCAACTATGTCCCTCTTCATCCGCTGCCACCAATAATGCTGTCTCAGGTGATACATCTTTGTAGCACCTGGACGAATAGAATACCAAGAACTGTGTGCCTCCTCTAGAATCTTCTTCCTCAATCCATCAACACTAGGAACACATCAGCGACCCTAGAGTCGTAGAACACCATTCTCACCGATAGTAACTTCCTTAGCACCACCTTGTAGTACTGTCTCCCTAAGAACCAACAAGCGCGGATCATCGTACTGACGAGCATTGATCCGCACAAATAATGAAGATTGGTCCACAACACATGCAAGAACTGGACTGAGCTATGAAACATACAACCTAACAAGTTTATTAGCTAAGGATTGAATGTCCAAAGCCGGTGGACTCTCCTTCGCTGAAATGAATGCCAAACTACTCATACTTCCAGCCTTTCTGCTCAAGGCATCCGCAACCACATTCGCCTTGCCCGGATGATAAAGGATGATAATATCATAGTCCTTCAGTAACTCAAGCCACATGTGCTTCCTCAAATTGAGATCCCTTTGCTTAAACAAATATTGCAAGCTGTGATGATCGGTGTAAACCTCATAGGACACCCCTTAAAGATAATGCCTCCAGATCTCGAGGGCATGAACTATCGCGGCCAACTCCAAACCATGTATGGGGTAATTCTTCTTGTAGGGCTTCAGATGATGTGAAGCATATGCAATAACTCGCCCCTCCTGCATCAATACGCAACCCACGCCAATGTGTGAAGTGTCACAATACACAACCCATGCCAACGTGTGAAGCGTCGCAATACACAGTAAATATCCCTGAACCGGAAGGCAACACTAACTCCGGTGTTGTAGTCAATGCGGTCTTGAGCTTCTGAAAGTTCACTTCGCAGTCATCAGACCATCGGAATAGAGCACCCTTCTGGCATCTGGTCAAAGGTATAGTAATAGGTGAGAAGCCATCCACGAACCGACGATAATAACCTACTAACCCCAAAAAGCTACTTATATCGGTCGATGTGGTAGGACGAGGCCAACTCTTGACTACCTCAATCTTCCTGGGATCCATCTTAATACATTCACCTGACAAAACATGCCTAAGAATGCCATAGAATCTAACTTGAACTTGCACTTGGAGAACATAGAATATAGTTTCTGTTCCCATAAGGTCTGAAGCACAACTCTCAAATGTTGCTCGTGCTCCTCCACACTATTGTAGTAGATCAATATGTCATAAATGAAGACAATAACAAATTAGTCAATATATGGCTTGAACACTCGGTTCATCAAATCCATAAATGTCGCTGGGGTATTATTCAAGCGAAGGACATCACTATAAACTCGTAGTGGCCATAACTAGTATGGAACGCCGTGTTTGGAACATCCGAAGTACGAATCATCGGCTGATGATACCCAGATCGCAAGTCAGTCTTAGAGAACACCCTAACATCGTCCAACTGGTCAAACAAATCATCAATACGCGGCAACGGGTACTTAATCTTAAGGATAACTTTGTTCAACTGGCGGTAATCAATGCACATCCACATAGTCACATCCTACTTTTTCACAAACAACACAGGTGCACCCCAAGGAGACACACTCGGCCTGACAAACCCCTTTTCTAGCAACTCCTCCAGCTCTTTCAAAGTCACGCAGTATGGTATAATAGAAATAGGTTGGGTTCCTTGAGACAAAACAATATAGAGATCAATATCACGATCTTGTGGCATGCCTAGTAGATCGGAAGGAAACACATCGGAGAACTCCTGCAGCACGGGCACTGTATCAATTGTGGGAGTCTCTGCAGCAGTATCTCGAACATAAGACAGATAAGCCAAATAACCCTTCTCAATCATATGTCAATCCTTCAAGAAAGAAATAATCCGGCTAGATGTACTTATAGATGAACCCCTCCACTCAAATCTGGGCAACTCTAGCATTACCAAGGTAACCGTCTTGGCATGGAAATCAAGAAAGGCATGGTACGGAGATAACCAGTCTATGCCTAGGATGATCTCAAAGTTGGTCATGCCAAGCAATAAAAGATTCGCTCTGGTCTCATAACCACAGAAAGTCAAAATACAGGACCGCTAAATTTGATCCATAATAAAAGAATCACCCACTGGCGTGGCGTGGACACAAATACAAGAGCACCTAAGGACTCACGAGAAACACCCAAAAAATGAGTAAAAAGGATGAAACATATGAATACGTAAACCCTGGATCAAATAGTACCAAAGAATCCCTACTGCAGACAGAAATAATGCTTGTGATCACGACGTCTGAGGCTACTGTATCTGGTCTCACTGGAAAGACATAGAACCTAGCGGGAGTGCCACCTGACTGGCCTTCACCTCTAGGACGAACCTTTCAAGACCCAAATTCCAGCTAGTCGTGATGGCACCTAACCCAACCTGCTAGGTAAGCTCGTTAACCACTAACCAATTCCAATAACAATTAATAAAGCAACTAAGTAAAAACATTATCTGAATCTTATACATTCCCCAAGAACTGGTAGTACAAATAATGAGTTTCTAAGAATAGAATTTACAAAGCTGGAATGAAATAAATACATCGCCTGTTTGGAAAGTACATAAACAGAATTTTTATAGATCTAAGGCTACCACGAACGAGAGGCAGCTACCACCGGGATGCAGGTACATCTTCAAATCTAGCTCCCATCGAATATAGCAACATCCGCAACTAACATCTGCACGCAAGGTGCAGACGTGTAGTATGAGTACAGCTGACCCCATGTACTCAATAAGTAAAAAATCTAACCTTAGGTTGAAAGTAGTGACGAGCTAACACAAAATGTCGGGTCCAACACCAATATTCCGCAATAGTTCATAACAGCATAGTACACATAACAAAAGAGTATCTTAGAAATAAAAGGCTCAGTTCGTTCACAGTTCCATAAAAATAGACATTCTTTTCAAGTATCTCAGTGAAAATCCAAATCTTTTATCGAAAAAGCCAAAATACGAGTAAGTTTGAAAACTGTGATTTTCCCCAAAATTCCTTTCAACAAGTAGTAGGAAAATATTTGGATCTTATACATTCCCCAAGAACTGGTAGTACAAATCATGTGCTTCTAAGAATAGAATTTACAAAGCTGAAATGAAATAAATACATCGTCTGTTTGAAAAGTACATAAACAACATTTTTACGAGAGGCAACTACCACCGAGACGCAGGTACAACTTCAAATCCAGCTCCCATCGAACACAGCAACATCCGTAGCTAACATCTGTACGCAAGGTGCAGAAGTGTAGTATGAGTACAACCGACCCCATGTACTCAATAAGTAACAAACCTAACCTTAGTTTAAAGTAGTGACGAGCTAACAAAAAATGTCGGATCCAACACCAATATTCCATAATAATTCATAACAGCATAGTACACATAACAAAAGAGTATCTCAGAAATAAAAGGCTCAGTCCTTTCACAGTTCCATAAAAATAGGCATTCCTTTCAAGTATCTCAGTGAAAATCAAAATCTTTTACCGAAAAATCCAAAATACGGGTAACTTTGAAAACTTTGATTTTTCCCACAACTCCTTTCAACAAATAGTAAGGTGTCTCATTTTCAGATAGCATGAGAAAAGTACTTCTCTATGCCTATATATCAAGATACAGGTAAAATCATAAATGCCCCCAAAACTGGGTAGCAGAAGGAAATGCACCTCTGTGCATGTATCTCAAGTACGCATGTCAAATGCAGTGCATCTCGATGATGAGCTCATGTACTCACACTCTCAGAGTACTCAATCTCAATGTCTCGCATTCTATCTCACTATGCTCAACACACTCAATCACTCAGCGTTGTACAATAGTCGTTGCGGCGTGCAACCCGATCTGCATTTATAGTTGACTGCGCTCATTGGCGGTGTGCAGACTCCGGAGGGGATCCTTTCAGCCCAAGCACTATATCGATGTGGCGTGCAGCCTGATCCCATAGAATATAATCAATATATCGCTTTAGCGTGCAGCCCGATCCCATAAAATGTAATCAATATATCATTGCGGCATGCAACCCGATCCCATAAAATGTAATTAATATAACATGATGCGGCGTGCAGCCCGATCCCAAAATATCACTCTCACTCAGGCCCTCGGCCTCACTCAGTCATCAATCTCTCTAGTCTCACTCATGGGCTTACAATGTCATGAAACTAGCCCGACAACAATTATATGATGCATTAATAAATAATAACTGAGACTTAGATATGGTACGAATGCATGAATATGACTGAGTATGAAATATCAATGAAATCAGTGAGATGACAGTAAGAAACAACCACTATGGGTCCAAACAGTATCGACACAATGCCTAAACATGATATCTAACATGATTGACAACTTAACTACTTTATCACATGGTAAAAAATGGATATCAACAATGCAGGACCACTATGCAGTGTCATGGAAACAACAAAGTCTCAATTCACACAGTGCACGCCCACACGCCCGTCACCTAGCATCTGCGTCGCCTAAGATTAGTGGTGGGGGTTTCATACCCTAAGATTAGTAGTGGGGGTTTCATACCCTAATCACATAACACGTATTTTGGGGTTTCATACCCTCAGCACTAAGATTAGAAGAGTTACTTACCTAGAACAAGCCAATACCAATACCGAGCAAGCCAAGCGATGCTCCAATGATGCCATCCGGCGCGTTGCGACCTCCGAACGGCTCGAAACTAACCAAAACAACTCAAATACATCAAACAATGCTAAAGGAACCAATCCCGGTCAAAAAAGATCAAATCTTGAATCAAAAGCCCAAAATCGGCCAAAATCCCAACCCGGGCCCACACCTCGGAACCCAACAAAATTTACAAAATCCAATAACCCATTCAATTACGAGTCCAACCATACTAGTTCCATTCAAATCCGACTCCAATTCGATGCTCAAAACAAATAAATTCATATTATGAAACTTTAGGCCAAAACCCCCCAATTTCTTCTTTAAAATTCATAATCCAATTACCAAAACGAAGGTAGATTCATGGAATAAGATCAAAACTAAGTGTAGAACACTTACCCCAATCCTTGGGATGAAAATTGCTCCAAACGTCGCCTAAACCGTGCTCCAAAATACGAAAATGGGTGAAAAATCACGAACCCTCGAACTTAAAGGGTTCTGCCCAGGCTTTTCACACCTGCGGAGCCTGGGCTCGCACCCGCGCACCCGCTTCTGCGGAAAGAAATGTCGCACTTGCACTGCCCGACTTCTTCAGCATTTTCTACATCTGAGCAATCGCAGGTGCGGAAATCCCATTGCACATGCGACCTCTGCTGACACCCTCCAACTCCGCACCCACGCTCAAGCTGCCGCACCTACGGCATCGCACCTGCGGCCAAGACCCTCGCAGGTGCGAACACACCAGAGGGGTTAGAGCTTCAGCAACCTCACAACTCCAATTTTTGATCCGTTAATCATCTGGAACTCACCTGAGGCCCCTGGTACCTCAACCACATATACCAAAAAGTCCTACAATATACCACGGACTTACTCGAGGCCTCAAATCATATTGAACAACAGCAAAATGATGAATCGCACCTCAAATCAAAATCTATTAACTTTGAACTTTCAAATTCAATAACTCGTGCCGAAACATAGCAAATCAATGTGGAATGACTTCAAATTTTTCACTCAAGTCATAAATGTCCTAATGGAGCTTTTCCAATATCCAAAATCAGATTCCGACCCCGATATCAAAACGTCAACCCCCCAGTTGGAATCATCATACGGAGCTATTGGAATCATCAGAATTCAAATCCGAGGTCGTTTACACATGAGTCAACATCCGGCCAACCTTTACTACTTAAGTTTTCAATTATGAGACTAAGTGTCTCATTTCACTCCGAAATCCTTCCGGGCCCGAACCAATTACTCCAGCAAGTTGTAAAACAACTGTAAAGCATGAAGTGAGCAGTAAATGGGGGAACGGGGTTGTAATGCTCGAAACGGCCAGCTGGGGCGTTACATTCTCCCCCACTTAGACATACGTTCGTCCTCGAAAGTGCCAAGAGTTGTTTCCAAGCCACCAAATCACTATTCCATCTTACCACGCAGGTACCCGGGGGTGACCCCATGTCACCCTATCCCATATAGGTATGATAACACCACATAACTGAAATTTCTTAATCCAACCTAGCCCACAAGCCCTAGAATCCAATTTCTAATATCCGAAATTTCTTACAAGATCGGAATCCCGCAACCTACACACTGTAAAAGTCTGAACAAGCTGCACCAAAAACCGTAACCATAACTCAAATACCACATAGGACAAATGCTCGAAGCAATGATTTCTAATCATAGTAGCTGATCAAAACGACCGAATGCCGGTAATAAACCTCATATCAAACAAGACTTCATTCTACAACCTTCGTGCTCTACCGATGATGAAAGAAACACGCAAAAACTCGTAACCATTCATCAGATCCACCAGTTGTGGAGCTCCCTCTCCTTCAACAAGAACCATAGCAAATTTCTAAGCTGACTTTCGATATTATCCTTCCAAATATACCACAATCATATCTGATAGCACCCATCCTAGATCTGACTTCATCTTATCAAATACTAGCTACTCTACTGACATGCCACACCAATACTATCTAAAGCCACAACCCGTGTAGTCCGTGCACCAATAAGCAACATTCCAAATACCCATCATACACCGTAGAACTATAACACACGAATCTAACACAAAGGATCATAACTCAACATAACTATGTCGCAATGTGCGGCCCCATCCAAACACTGATCCATATGAAATACCTCAGCCACTATGCTCAAATTCAATAACCACGAGCAATCTGACATCAAGTACTCAAAGTGCATTACCATAATCATGGAGAAGCAAATGACACAATGCCACACAAATACTCAAAACTCAAATACCACATAGCTCAAATGCTCGAAGCAATGATTTCTAATCACAGTAGCTGCTCAAAACAGCCCAATGCCGATAATAAGGCTCATATCAAACAAGACTTCATTCTAAAACCTTCGCACGATACCGATGACAAAAAAACACATAGAAACTCGTAACCATTCATCAGATCCACCAGTCGTGAAGCTCCTTCTCCTTCAACAAGAACCATAGCAAATTTCTCAGCCGACTTTCGATATTATCCTTCCAAATATACCACAATCAAATCTGATAGAACCCATCCTAGATCTGATGACTTCATCTTATCAAATACCAGCTACTCTACTGACATGCCACACCAATACTATCTAAAGCCACAACTCGTGCAATCCATGCACTAATAAGCAATATTCCAAATGTACTCAATCACGTAATTGACTCAAACAAGAGAACTGTCCCACAAGCTCGACGGGTACTGCCCCAACGCAATGCTAAGAACCCATCATACACCGTAGAACTATAACACACGAATCTAATACAAAGGATCATAACTCAACATACCTATGCCGCAATGCGCGACCTCATCCAAATACTAATCCATATGAAATACCCCAGCCACCATGCTCAAAATCAATAACCACGTGCAATTCGACATCAAGTACTCAAAGTGCATTACCATAACCATGGAGAAGCAAATGACACAATGCCACACAAACCCGAAAGAACATAACCAATGCGCAACCACTCATGCATCACCCAAATACCCATCTCATGCAAATTTCTCTATAAGGCCCCAATAGAACTGCACCATGGGTGTATACAACATACGAATCACAACCCCTCATAACATAGAAGAGTAACTCACAGATCATTTCAGAACACGAATAAGCTCAACAACAACCGAATAACACATCCCTCAATAATAGCAATGTGGAGCCAACTAATCCGGCTCGGTGTAGAATACACATCCTAATTGGGCCTACCTATGGATTGCCAAATCAACTCCGGGCACCCACAGATAGAAAAATAACCCTCCAAAAGTCCACAATGACTGAATCATAACACATACTATCGTCTAGCTAGCTTCGGTCATGACTTCTCATTCCACAACCATGAAAAGAACCTCCTCTTGAGAACCCCCAGTCTCCAAATCCATAGAACACACAAACCCCATATATGATCCCAACTCTACTGCCAGAATGTCTAATACATCTCTCATACATGATCATCCCATGAGGAATACTTCTAAAATTCTTCCTTGCCACATACCAAAATTTGAATGTCAGTAGTCGATCAACAAGGAGAGTGTCGTAATGCCAATGAAGTATCCATAAATCAAAACACATTCCCCCTTCTGAAATGTATACTCTCATCATGTCATACCGATTAGTAATGTCATTTACCTAGTCATCTGAAGTCGTCCATGCTGCCTACGAATTTATGCCCTTCCCTTCAAAACTAAATTGTGACCGCGTCTATCATGCCATCCTGTGAAAAGTACGAGAATCTCATAATTATCTCAGAGTCACAAGAAGAATAAATACCCGATCAGTTAGAAACCTTCCATTTGATCTCATCCCGAAGAAAATCCCAATACGCAACATATTCTCCTTGCCAGTAGAAAATATACTCTTTAAACCGTGGTAAAAACCATTGAGAACTCTTTGAAACCTATTTGCACACAACCGAGCTATCCGAACTGAATCTCCCTAACTGACCTCAGCCACACAGGTTGCAAAACCCTAATAGCATTGCCACAAAACACATGTGGAGACTAGCCACATCATAAGTACCCAAAGAAATGATTATACTCATTACTGTGCTGATCCAACCTACTACCACACTGTTCTATCTCTCAAAGTCCTTTCCAAATTGCCATCAAATTGATACTTCTCCTTGCTGGAACACCACGATTCTTAACCTAAACTCACCACACAAGAGACCCTAGTATAAAACCATTATGCCCTAAGGCCCATAAGCCGTTGAATTCCCTCTTAAGTACCCCAAAATCACCGTAACTGAGACATCCACTCCGAAAGACCTTATGTGAATTTAAAATTTCTCATTTTCCCTTTTCTTATATTAAATGTAGAATCCATAGTCATATATAAGTACCGCAAGTCTCAACACAATCCAATGTAACTCTCAGTTTCTAGTCATATACATATCTTGAAAATTCCTAATCGCTACATATAAATATTTAATCCATTAGTACCATTTTCAAATCCATAGTCATACATAATTACCGCAAGTCTCAACACAATCCAATGTAACTCTCAGTTTCTAGTCATATACATATCTTGAAAATTCCTAATCGCTACATATAAATATTTAATCCATTAGGACCATTCTCGAAAATCTTCCACTTCACTCAAATCTAAATTGCACCGCCCTAAATGGGCTAAATGACACGTGCCCCACTAGCACAACAATACCCAAAGAAGTAACCCTGCCTTAATACCACCAATCAAATTCATACTATGTGTACACTACATCCTTCGCGAATAACCACTCCTACTATGCCATAACCCTAATGTGAATAACCCGTATCCAGAAAATTCCTTACTCGAGTCATTTTCAAACTCAACCTCTGCAAGTCATAACTAATCCACAAGTATGTCTCAGACCAAAATTAAAATTTAACACATAACCATGAAATCAAATTGTCAATAGCAGGCTCCCCCACTTCGCTCAAAGCCATAAATTAAAACACTCCATAATTCACAATACCCATATTTTATTACTGCCATAATACTGTAGTCTAAACAACGAAAATATTTCTCAAGCTCATATAACGCCGACCATAAAAATACCTCAATCTTCTGCTAAGCTCGCATTCATTATCTTAACACTTAAGTCAACTTTCTCAACCAGATTCAATTCAAATCTCATCACATACGCCCCGCTGGCCGAAAAGAATCTCTTTATTCACATTATAAGGAACACACCTACGTAGATTACTCCGCGGAGGATAGCCCACCTACTTAACCTTAAATCGATATCTTGCCATACCCTTTCGCAGTTACAATTACTATGAGATCACTTAATCTTTCTAAGTCCAACTCATTAACCAGACATGAGAATTTAATTTGTCCCAAAATGTAACAACGTGAAAAATCCTTCAAAACATTCACACACAAGACTGTACGTCACATCAAAACGAAATATCAAGCACCCAATGGCCTTTCCTTTGTATTTCAAGGAAACACTTCTTGTCACATTCAAATCGTCTTAATGCATTCTGCAGTTACATCATACTCATCACAACGCCATTCCACCGCTCATCGAGCCACAAATTCCACTCGTAGGGACATTACCGGATATATGAGTCCCGAAAGCACGTGCTCACATAATCTAAATATCTGTGCTCAAGCTACTGTCAGAACTCGGCCTCAAGTGCTCCAGACTGGCCCATCATCAGCACACCAAAATCACATCTCGCACCTCAACCATGGAATCACAAGCCGCCGCCGCACAACCGATATCGAGCGTTCACATGTGCATACGATTACGTAGAAGGAATTCAAAGAGTTACGCTTCAAGATGAATTAATGCCGCATGATAAGGAAAGAAAGATGGGAAGTATATCCTAAATATCCTGTAGCCCCACGAAGATAGGTATGGACGTCATCATACCGATCCGCAAGACTCTACTAGACACATGTTCATGACTTGTAGAACCTATGAACCTAGAGCTCTGATACCACCTTGTCACGATCCAAAATCCAGCTAGTCGTGATGGCACCTAACCCACCCCGCTAGGTAAGCCAGTTAACCACTAACCAATTCCAATAACAATAAATAAAGCAATTAAGTAAAGAAAATATCTGAATCTTATACATTCCCTAAGAACTGACAGTACAAATCATGAGCTTCTAAGAATAGAATTTACAAAGATGAAATGAAATAAATACATAGTCTGTTTGAAAAGTACATAAACAACATTTTTATAAATCTAAGGCTTCCACGAACGAGAGGCAGCTACCACCGGGATGCAGGTACAACTTCAAATCCAGCTCCCATCGAATACAGCAACATCCGCAGCCAACATCTGCACGCAAGGTGTAGAAGTGTAGTATGAGTACAACCGACCCCATGTACTCAATAAGTAACAAACCTAACCATAGTTTAAAGTAGTGACGAGCTAACAAAAAATGTTGGATCCAACACCAATATTCCACAACAATTCATAACAACATAGTACACATAACAAAAGAGTATCTCAGAAATAAAAGGCTCAGTCCTTTCACAGTTCCATAAAAATAGGCATTCATTTCAAGTATCTCAGTGAAAATCCAAATCTTTTACCGAAAAATCCAAAATACGAGAAAGTTTGAAAATTGTGATTTTTCCCACAACTCCTTTCAACAAATAGTAAGATGTCTCATTTTCAGATAGCATGAGGAAAGTACTTCTCTATGCCTACATGTGAAGATACAGGTAAAATCATAAATGTCCCCAAAACTGGGTAGTAGAAGGAAATGTACCTCTATGCATGTATCTCAAGTATGCATGTCAAATGCAATGCATCTCGATGATGAGCTCATGTACTCACACTCTCAATATACTCAATATCACTATCTCGCATTCTATCTCACTATGCTTAGCACACTTAATCACTCAGTGTTGTACAATACCCGTTGCGGTGTGCAGCTCGATCCGTATTTATAGTCGATTGCACTCACTAGGGGTGTGCAAACTCTGGAGGGGCTCTTTTCAGCCCAAGCGCTATATCGCTGCGGCGTGTAGTCTGATCCCATAAAATGTAATCAATATATCATTGCGGAGCGCAGCCCGATCCCATAAAATGTAATCACTATATCAATGTGGCGTGCAACCCGATCCCATAAGATGTAATCAATATAACATGTTGCGGCGTTCAGCCCGATCCCAATATATCACTCTCACTCAGGCCCTCGGCCTCACTCAGTCATCAATCTCTCTAGTCTCACTCACGGGCTCACAATATCATAAAACTAGCCCGACAACAATGATATGATGTATCAATAAATAATAACTGAGACTGAGATATAGTATGAATGCATGGATTTGACTGAGTATGGCGTGTTATTTGTTGTTGATTTTAACCTGCGCATCAATTGCCAATCATTTTACTCCATTTCTCGGAAATAAATCTATTATGCTTAAATTGTTCATTTCTAATAAACTTAAAGTTGTGATTTTCGGAATATTATATGTATGTTGATATTTATGATAATGATACATGAGAGGGAAGAAATGAAAGTGTGGAATATCAAATACGGCCACCGTGCCTTGAATAAATAATCTTGTGAATGGCCAAAAGAGCCAAGAAAATATTGTTATTGTTATTGGTTGAAAATACTAGTGGAGATTTATACAATGTGAAAGATGATAAGGTAAATGCATCTGCACCTATGTTATTTTTGTGAATAATTACCCTTATTTGGGATGAGATTGATGTGATAAAATTATTCCTCTTAATTGGGATGAGATTGATTGATATAAAAGGGTTGATGTCTCGAATAAGACAGCCTAGCCGTTCGGGTTGTGATCGGACACCATGGCGCACACATGGTGGTGATTGTGCTGGAAATTGTAATTGAATTTGAGATTTTGGTTGATGTCTTCAAATAAGATAGCCTAGCCTAGTCTAAGGTTTTAAAGTGTCCTAGGATATCTTGGAGCCGTGTCTAGTAGAGTGCTTCTTATCGGTGTGTTGTCGACCACATCTACAATGAGGAGGCTACTTGGATACTCCTGATCATGCGATAGAGCTCAAGATATGAAGCTAATTTCCTTATCATATCTCATTTTCCATATGATAACCTACGGGTTCGAGTCAGCGAGGAGGGAATGAGAGAACCAGTTGCTAAGGGAAGTTTACTTGTCTCTATTAATGTTATCGTGCCACCAGATCATGTGGTAAGAGAACCTAAGAAATGAAAAACAGTTGTTTGTACCAATAAGTCGGAATGTTTGATTTGTAAGAAAGTCCACTTGGGGACGCGTTGAATGACTCTTGAAATACGTTATGGTTACGGAGTTGAGGGGCATCAAGTAAGGTATTGCCCTATCATTCTAAAGTTACCATGTAAGTCACTCCTTGCTATATCGTTATGAACACCACATAATTTTTACTTGTTGTTTATGTGTACCCATATTGAAGAGCTCTCATAAACATAGTCTTGACAAGATGTTGATCACAAAGCAATACATGTACCTACTCTTTGAAACGAGACCCGTTATTCGTGAATCCACTAAATCACAAATTCTCTTATTTATAACCTCTTGTGGAATTGAGCTATATAATTATGTCCTTGAATCGAGTTATAACTCTAGGAGTAATAGTTCCCACTTGATTTCCTAAATTCTCAACAAGAGACTGTACCTGATAAATTACTTACAGAACCTTTTGGTTCAAATGGATAACATCTTCTCACTTGTGCTTATGCATGCACAGTCATAAAGTTCACCTATGTGGTATCAAATTCAATGTATAATGGCTTCGTTTTGAGGTCCTTCTTGAGCCACTCTTTTTCTCTCTGGTGTATGTGGCTCCTATGGTGGGAACATTTACTTTACTCTTTTATGAATAATATCATGAATCCTTTTTATTATCTAGTAACATGAGGGCATATCTCAGCACCTATTATATGTGTACATGTCAATTGAAATGGTAACTTGTTTGTATAAAGTTTCTTGGAAATTTGAGGTTTTCGTGAATTTGTCTTAAGAAGATCTTTCTATTCTCCCATGTTAGTATGAATTTCATGTCCACCTAGATCATGCCTCAATGAGTAACTCACATTGTTACTAGTATTGTAGTTGCCCATGAAGTGGCCTAGTATTGGAGCTTGAGAGTTGTTGTGGCAAAAATGAATGTCTAGCTCACAGCAAAGTGTTTATTCTCTCTAACCAATACATAATTTGATCACAACATTAAGATGTCCTAGCTACATGATTTCACTTGGGTATGGTTGAAAGTTAAAAAGCCTTATGATGAGCATACTGATTTGAAAGACAAGTTTGTCGTATCTCTAGTCCTCTCATATAGGATCAACTATCAGGAAAGGTTAAGCTGTGAGAATGATAATAACCTCAGAAGTGTTAAACTTATTTTTCAACCTTTTGGGTTTGTGGCATAGATTCCTTGTGCCAAATACAGTTAAGAGCGTAATGCAATTTCATGCATTTTGAAACCCAAATCACATTCGGGGTGCTAGAATATTTTTATTTCGAATTAAACTGGTTTTCCCTACACTCCAGGAGGCGACTGGTGTCACATAAGTGTTATCTCTCTTTGAGGCCTACTATTGCCAAATAAGGCACGGATGGAATGAAACAATTGGTGATGTCCTTTTCATGACTCACTTCTGTTACATCGCAGAATCATGAACATGGCCCCTACATTATCAATGCCTACTAGGCAACTCTATGCCTCATGTATCGAATCAATGAAGTTATCACAATGATTAACCGTGTCAGTACTATTGGTAGTAACCTTTATGTCTCTTAGGATATAACCTCCTGAAATATCGTGCTCACCATATTGATGAATTATTGAATAGTTCTATCCAATCTCGAACCTCGTTGTTCATATAACCTATGGGGTTTAAAGGTTCAAACATATCAAAGAAGTAGCACCATCATGTGATCAAATATATTGGATAAAAAGAATTAGGGTCATATTCATGCTAGCACATCTTAGAGTAATTGTTGGAGGTCGCAAAAGGTTTAGTTTAGCTGTTTGGTATAGAGATTTAGAATTGAAGAAAGTGAACGGGTTATTCTAAAGATTTTCTCTATGAATATGTTATATAAATTGCTAATAAAGGTAATGTATATGTAATCACAATAGGCCTTATGAAATCTTGAAGAAAATAGGCTAAACTATGAGTATGATGTTTCCCTATTATTGTTCTCCGTGTACCCGGTGTTTCATGTGTCTATGTCTAAGAAGGTGATGTTAATGGATAATTGGATTATGAGGAGGAACTATTCGCTATCCTTTCTAGATAAGTCCGGAAGTTAAGATTGTCTCCGTCAAGTGCTATGGCTAAGTATGTGAGTCGAGGAGATCACCTCGTAGGCCGAAAGTGTTGAGGAAAGGAAATATTCTTACTTGTTTGAAGAGCCAAATGGTTGTGGTTAAAAAATGTACCTTCTATGCATTATGGCTTAAATGTGTACCTTTCATGTCAAGATACCACTATTGTTAATGTAATACCCTAATGTTGAGAACGGTGTTGTTGATATATACTGTGATGCGTCATTGAGTAATGAATATATTGTTACTGTGATGCTAATTATATTATTTTGTGTGTAGAAAAAGGGACTATTATATGAATAATATCAGTTTATCATGATAATATATGTATGATGTACATTAAGAATGGTTTATGATCTAAGAAGATCTCCAAGGCTAAGTCACGTTGAAAATTGTATGATGGGATAAAAGTTTCAAGTGAATTCGCACAAAACCTAACTTAAAATGAGCATACCTCTCTTGATATGAAGTGTTATATGGTGTATTACCTATCAAACGAAATTTCTATGTGTCTAGTTTCCAACTCTTCAAATCGTTCGTCATTTGGACATTCCTACAAGAAGTTATGACCAAATTACCAAAGACTGGAAAAATGAGATTCTACGACCAATTCTGTGATCGCAGAACAATTATGCGATCGTGGAATTGCTTTTGCGACCGCAAACTGGTCGCAGAATGGACCAGAATAGCCCAGTTCTGGGCACCGGTATTTGTGACCCGCATACCCATTCTGCGGTCCATTATGTGACCGCAGACCTGCTTTCGGAGGGTTAATTTTTTTATTTTCATAACCCGACCCCATTTTGATAAATAGCCTTTGGGGCTTATTTTGGGGCAATCATCTCAGGTTTTCTAGAAAGAAGTGAGAGTGTTCTAGAAAGGGAAAGTAGATGAAGTGTTTTGTTCATCAAGATCTTGCCCAAGCTTTGAAATCCAAGAAGGAAATCTCACAAGATCTTCAGCTAAGAGGTATGATTCAAACCCCTAGTCTTCAATTTCGAGTTTGGGGTAAAAGATGGATGATTGGTAGTATAATTCTTAGGTGTAAGAGTATTATTTATACATGCTTGTACTAATAAGGTTTGTGGGAAGATTGTTGAGCTCAAATAAATAAATATTTTGTTGTGGAGTGAAGGAAATCTTGTAGAAGAACCTTGTAGTTAAATTTGCACACTTAGTGTTTGATAAAATGCTCAAATGAGTACATACCATGAATATCTTCCTAATAATGGTTCAATTTTGTTATGTCTCAAAATAGATTGGGATTGCTAGAATTTTCGGAACATTGTAGTAATTTAAGTAAAGGTCAAAGCAAGGTATGTTGTCTAAACTACTCTCTTAGAATTGAATTCAATGATGTTCTCATAAGTTTCAAGTATGGTTGTCTCAAGTTCCTTATTCTATGTTCCGAGGTGTTCCCAATAAATTTGATTGTCCCGAATAAGCAAAGTGTCGAGAATTAAGTATTCAAAACGTGTTTCAAATGTTCCTAACACATTATGTTATCCTTTGGGAATGTGTTCAAGAATTATATGTGTATTAAAATGCTATGTCTTTGAGTTGTGTTTCAAATGAAGGTTATGATTCCAAATTGTGTGAGAAAACTCAATATGCTTAAGACTCTTAATTGCTCATATGTGTACCTAAAGTCTTGATTGGAAATGTCTTACTGTTGAAAACCTATAAAGATGCTTGGAAGTGAAATAAGTGAATTGAGATATAAAGTGTGGCCAATGTGCAAGAGTGAAAGTTATACATGTGGCCAATGGTGCCAATGGAATTAAAAAATGTGAAAGAAGTATGAAATGCGATGATTGATATAAGTGAAAGTTATACTTGTGGCTAATGGTGCCAATGAAATGAAATGATGTGAGAAAGGTTATGAAATGAGCCTTGATTAAACTATTCCAAATTTACTTCGAAAATAGAATTGCATAAAAGCTTATAAACTCAAGTCATGCTCATATGTGGTTGTTTTAACAGACGTTATCATTTGTGAGTGGAAATTGTGTATTGCCTTTTGTGGGGAAAAATATGTCAATAATAAATGGTGTGTTATTTGTTGATGATTTTAACTTGCGCATCAATTTCCAATCATTTTACTCCATTTCTCGAAAATAAATCTATTGTCCTTAAATTGTTCATTTCTAATGAACTTAAAAGTGTGATTTCCAGAATATTATATGTATGTTGATATTTATGATGATGATACATGAGAGGGAAGAAATGAACCAAGGAAATATTGTTATTGTTATTGGTTGAAAATACTAGTGGAGATTTATACAATGTGAAAGATGATGTGGTAAATACATTTGCACCTATGTTATTTTTGTGAATTATTCCCTTTACTTGGGATGAGATTGATGTGATAAAATTATTCCTCTTAATTGGGATGAGATTGATTGATATAAAAGGGTTGATGTCTCGAATAAGACAACCTAGCCGATCGGGTCGTGATCGGACTCCCTGGCGCACACATGGTGGTGATTGTGCTGGAAATTGTAATTGAAATTGAGATTTTGGGTGATGTTTTCAAATAAGACAGCCTAGCCGATCGGGTCGTGATCGGACTCCGTGCTAAAATTACGATGGTATTGGTATTGATAGTAATTGTGGTTGATTCTCTAATGAGATAGCCTAGTCGATCGGGTCGTGATTGGACTCTGTGATAAAATTACGGTGGTATTGGTATTGATAGTAATTGTAGTTGATTCTCTAATGAGATAGCCTAGCCGATTGGGTCGTGATCGGACTCCGTGCTAAAAGTACGGTGGTATTGGTACTGTGAATATTGGTATTGTGAACATTGGTATTATGATTATTGGTATTGTGAACATTGGTATTGTGAACATTGGTATTGTGAATAGTGGTATATCGGTGCTAAAGTTCTCCCAACCAAAAATAATATTATCATCATATTTTGATTATCACTTCACTGTGTTATCTTCATATTTTGGAAATTATTATGTTTTAACTTGGCATTTGAATATCATTGATTGTGACTTGTTGGTTCTATGGATTTCCCTTTCTTACATTGGTATTCTATTTTATAAGAGGACAGTTAGCTTTACATACTAGTACAATTCCACATCTACTAACGTCCCTTTTGTCGGGGGCGCTGCATCTTCAATGGATGCAGGGGATTCATCAACGGTGCAACTTTGGTCCTCGTTAGCAGTTACTCCCAATTCAACAAGTTTTGGTGAGCCCTACTCTATTTCGGGCCCGATGTCACTTGATGTTACACTTTGTGTCTTTAGGTATAGCCGGGGTCTTGTTGCCGGCACTTCCATACTATTCTTCTGTCATATTTAGAGGCTCCGTAGACAGGTTGTGGGTGGTGTATGATGTTGCTATTTGGAAAACATGTTTTTCATTATATCTATAGACTTGTGAAATTTTGAATGAAGTTGCTAATGAAATGAAATGGGAGTCGTTAATAAAATATTTTCAGCATTTGATTAATGGAGTGCATCTCATCTTTATTCATGGATTAGTTTGATTAAAAGGATATCTAATAGGCTTGCTCGACCGGGTTCACTTGGTTGAGCACCGGTTGCGCTCCTCGAGTTTGGGGAGTGACAAAATGAGGGTGAGATGGTCGGTGTCGATATCTGATAACCAATTTTGGTTCATGCCTGGTCGTTCTACTACAGAAGCTATCCATCTTATAAGGAGGTTGGTTGAACTGTACAGGGATGGGAAGAAAGATTTTCACATGGTGTTTATTGACCTAGAAAAAGCATATGACAAGGTCCCTAGGGAAGTTCTTTGGAGATGCCTGGAGGTGAAAGGTGTTCTGGTTTCTTATATTAGGGTGATTAAGGACATGTATGATGTAGCTAAGACTCAGGTTAGGACAGTGGGGGCGACTTTCCGGTTGTATGGGTTTATACCAAGGATCGGCGTTAGCGCGTTCTTATTTACCCTAGTGACGGACGTATTGACACACCATATCCAATGGGAGGTGCCATGGTGTATGTTATTCACCGATGATATTGTTCTGATCGATGAGACACGAGGTGATGTTAAAGAGAGGTTGGAGGTTTGGAGGCAGAACCTTGAGTCTAAAGGTTTCAAGTTGAGCAGGACTAAGACAGAATGACTGGAGTGCAAGTTCAACGGTGTTTCGGGAGAAGCGGACATGGCCGTGAGGCTTGACTCTCAAGTCATCCCCAAGAAATAGAGCTTCAAGTACCTTGGGTCGGTTATCTAGGAGGATGGGGAGATTGACAAGAATGTTATGCACCATATAAGAGTGGGGTGGATGAAATGGAGGCTACCGTCTGGTGTCTTGTGCGATAGGAAGGTTCCCCCAAAACTTAAAGGTAAGTTCTATAGAGCAGTGGTTAGACCAGCCATGATGTATGGTGCTAAGTGTTGGCCAATCAAGAATTATCATATCCAGAAGATGAAGGTTGTAGAAATGAGGATGTTGAGATGGATGTGAGGGCACACTAGGCTGTTTAAGATCAGGATGAAGATATCCGGGAGAAGGTGGGCGTGGCCCCCATATAAGACAAGATGCGGGAAGCTAGGCTTAGATGGTTCGGGCACATGCGGAGGAGAAGTATGGATGCTCCAGTTAGGAGGTGTGAATGGCTGGCCTTGATAAGTGTGAGAAAAGGTAGAGGGCAGCCAAAATATAAGGGAGAGGTGATCCTCCAGTACCTGGCGTGGCTTCATATTTTCGAGGACATGTCCCTTGATAAGAATTTTTGGAGGACGAGCATTAAGATTGTAGGTTAAGAAGTAGGAGGCTAGCATGGGTTCTATCTTAGGCTACTAGTGGCTTCAATTATGTCCATATTACGTCTTTAGGGCAGCATGTTAGGTCGTAGGAGGCTAGTCTGATAGTGTAGTATCTTAGGTTGCTAGTGGCTCTTTTTGTATCGATATTACTCCATTGGGTCTGTAGTACTGTGCTATTTTTACTACTTATTGTTATTGTTTTTCTCTCTATTTTCTGGTTATTACGTTGTTGATATTATCTTTGTTTCTTTCTTGCTTCGTCTAATATTACCGTGCCACTGTCTCTTCTCATCTTCTTGAGCCCTAGGGTCTATCAAAAATAGTCTCCCTACTCCTTCGGAGTAGGGGTAAGGTCTGTGTACACACTACCCTCCCCAGACCCCACTTGTCGGATTCTCCTGGATTGTTATTGTACCCAACTTATAGGGGTTATGCAAATATTGTTTTATAATTTTAAATTGATTTTCTTGCATTTTAATTACTCAACTATTTATTAATTATTCCTTCAAATCATTTTTGGGTGACCTAATCGTCCAAATTTACTATTTATAGCCACATGCATTTTATAATATTTTATCCTTTTTTTACATAACTACAATTTGCATTTTTACTATTATCTATATTAGTTGCAATAATAGCCTACATTCTACAAGAATAATTGCGTTTATTATATCATTTATGCCAAAATAGTAGTTTTATATTTTTATAATATTGAGTTATTATTTTTAATTATTTTATTTCATAAATAATATTTTTTTTCTATTTACTAGATGTTTTAATAATTTTGTCTTAATTTATTTTGAGTGTTTTAAAAACTGGCCCAATATAGGCCAATTTTCGGACCAATTTAGTGGCCCAAATTCCCTAAAATCCCTTGTCCAATCCTTTAGCCCAAACTAAACGACCCCTTCAGCTCAACCCAGTCGCGACCCACTAAAAAAATCTGCCCGGTTAATTTTTAATCTTGGCCATTGATCTCTCAAGATCAACGACCCATAATTATCCTACACCTTTAATTACCCACCCCCCGAAACCCTACCCATTTTTCCTGAGACGCCGCCCCCAAATGCTCCTTACTCTCCTCTTCCCCTCTCCTGTAAAACCCTAGCACTCGTCTCCTTTATCTTCTCCAATTTCGGCCCTAATATGGAATCTCCCCATGAGCTCCCTTCCATATATGTTCTATCTCACCGTTACTTACATGGTTATGGAATCACCTAGTACTTGCCTATTTATGGCAAGTGCCAAGTCTTTAATGAAGAACAATCGTCGTCGAACTTCAAGATCTAGATGATGTTTCATCTATATACATGCATGGCAAGGTTATATGGGTCCGATTTACCAAGAATTTCGCCGAATCTTTGATTTCGGGAGAAACTAGGGTTTGCCTGATATTTTTCCAAATTTGATTCTTAATCGATTTGCATGATTGTATTTCTTTTATTATGCTTGATTGAATGTGTTTCATTGTTTGTTTATTTAGTTTTTCTACTATATAAACCCTTCCCCAATCTCCCTAAGATAGACCTTAACGACTACTATTACTCTCTTACTATCACTCATTCTACTATTCTAAACTTAAGACCTTGGTCGGCTAAAAGCCAAGGCCACCAGAATTCGATTGTTGCTCTTTTCTCAGTGCGAGCACTGCCTGGGGTTCACTTGAAACCCTTGGGAACTCTGACGCACTAGGATTTTGGGAGTCATGCTGTTTTTTCTCTACTACTTCTAATTGAACTAATATTGGCACTTAATTTTCTCCTTAACCTACTCGTTAATCTGCAAACTGGTAAGTACCTTGACCCTTGCAATTCTATTTTTCTTTCCACTTGTGTTCAACACTCTGTATGTCCATGTTGTTTGAACATTTATGTACCAATATGATTTCAGTATTGTGTAATCTTCGTTTGCAATCCAATTTACCTTGAAGTTATTCTGCAGTTCTGTGTTTTTCTAGTATCCAAACTTACCTAAATTCGAGACTTCAATATATTCTCATTATCTGCAAGCAAGGTGCAGAAGTGTAGTATGAGTACAACCGACCCCATGTACTTAATAAGTAACAAACCTAACCTTAGGTTGAAATTAGTGACGAGCTTGTACCAAGGTCAGAGTCCAACTCCAATAACCAACAACAGTTCATAACGACATAACGCAAGTAATAAAAGAAGTAACTCGGAGATAAAATTCTCAACTTAATCATGATTTTCTGAAATTAGTTCTGCCTTTTAAGTATATCAATGAAAACCCAAGTCGTTTAGCGAAGTTGCCAAATATATGAGTAAGTTTGAAAACAGTAATTTTTCCCAAAATCCTTTTAACAATAAATAAGATGTTTCATTTTCTTTCCAGATAGCCAGTGGAAAATGCATCATTATGCACATATGCCAATATGTGTGAGAAGTCATGAATGACAAGATACCATATATCATGAGGAACATACATCTCTATGCATGTATGTCATGTGTGCATGTCAATGCAATGTATCTCAGAGATAAACCCATGTACTCACACTCTCAGAGTACTCAAACTCACTGTTTGAGTACTGAGTAAGGCCAATCCGGCCAAGGTATAAATGCTTCGGACAAGATCCATGTCCAGGGAAGATCCATCCCCCAATATAAATCAGTCGCGCTCACTGGGGGTGTGTGCAGACTCCGGAGGGGCTCTTTCAGCCCAAGCGCTATCATAAATCAGTATAACCATTGCGGCGTGCAGCCCAATCCCATAAATATCACTCATAATCAGGCACTCGACCTCACTCAGTCATTAATCTTTCCAGTCTCTCTCTCTCTCACAGGCTCACAGTGTTATGAAACTAGCCCGAAAATGATGATATGATGTATCAATAAATAACAACAGAGACTGAGATATGATATGCAATGAATGAATATGACTGAGTATGACATTGAAATTTAAACAAATAACGCAACAGCAGTAATGACCTCAATGGGTCCCAACAGAATAAACATGTAATCTAGATATGGCTTCTAACATAAATCACAGCTCGATAACTCTAGTACGTAGGGATTTCATTATTACAGATAAGTTCAAGTAATTACACAGTACCACAGAAATAACGGAGTCGCAGTTCACACATACCCGTCACCCTACATGTGCGTCACCCCAACACCAAACACATAACACGTATAGTCAGGGTCCATACCCTCAGCTCCAAGATTAGAAGAGTTACTTACCTCAAACAAGACGAATCCAATGTCGAGCAAGCTAAACAATGCTCTAGAAATTCCATTATGCGCGTATCAACTTCTGACGGCTCGAATCTAGCCACAATTAATTTGATTCAATCCACATAATTATAGGAATTAATTCCATATCAAAATACTAATATTTTCCCACAGAATTCGAAATTACACTCCAAATATCGCTCGTGGGGCCCACGTCTTGGAATCTGACGAAACTCACAAAATACGACAACCCATCCAATTACAGGTTCAACCATACCAATTTCACTCAAATCCGACTCCGAATCGGTGTTCAAATCTCGAAAATTCATTTTATGAAATTGTAGAAACTTCCTCTGATTACTCTAAAAAAATCAATAATCTAACATTGAAAATGAAGATTAATTCATGGAATATAATCACAAGGTATTCAAGAACACTTACCCCAAGTTGTGTGGAAACATTCCTCTCCAAAATCGCCCGAACCGAGCTCCAAAATCTGAGACTTAAAGATTCTACCCAGCGACTTTCGCATCTGCGGACAAGACATCGCATTTGCGACCCTCGCTTCTGCGGACGAAGCTCGCACCTGCGAGTGCGGTCGCTTCGCATTTGCGGTTGCGCTTTTATGTGTGTTGGGCCGCTTCTGCGCGTGTTGGGCCGCTCTTGCGCAAGTGCTTTTGCGCCCTGCCTTCTGCTTCTGCTTCTGCGCCCATCGCTTCTGGAAGGGTTTTGTCTCTTATGTGACCATCGCACCTGCGCAAATTCAACCGCAGGTGCGGTCACTCACGAACCAGCAGCAACAAGCAATAACAACATGAAGAAAAATTATCCAAAAATAATCTGAAACATGCTCAAGCCCCTTAGGATCCCGTCCGAACATACCAACAAGTCCTACAACATAATATGGACCTACTTGAGGCCTCAAATTACATCAAATAATATCAAATTCGCAAATCATACTCCAATTCATGCCTAATGAACTTTGAAATTTCCAAATCGATTGACCTCAAATTTTGCACACAAGTAATAAATGGAATAACGAAGCTATTCAAATTTACAGAATCAGATTTTGACTCCGATATTAAAAAGTCAACCACCCGGTCAAACTTACCAAAAATTCAATTTTTGCCATTTCAAGCCAAATTCGACTACGGACCTCTAAATAATTTTTCGGACACGCTCCTAAGTCCAAAATCTCCATACGGAGCTACTGAAAACATCAAAATTCAAATCTGAGGTCGTTTACACATAAATCACCATCCGGTCGAGTTTTCCAACTTCAGTTGTCTATTATGAGACTAAGTGTGTCAATTCATTCCAAAATCTCTTCGGACCCGAACTAACTAATTCGATAAGTCATAATACAGCTATAAGGTAAAAATAGAACAATAGATGGGGAAATGGGGCTAAAATACTCAAAATAATTGGCCGGGTCATTACATATAGAATCCCAAACTTCTCTAGAACTAGGGGAATATTTGTTGATTGCTTTGTCACACCCATTAATTAAACTGAATTTATCAGACTAGTTTTTTGTGGACCTTCATGTTAAGGGTCTCTATTTGGCTATGGGGAAGTAGTGAAGGTAGGGGGCTGGGATACTTTAATTTTCGTATGAAAGAGTAGAAAACATGCCTATAGGATCTAAGTGCTTCACTTGCTCAACATGCTCTATTTCTATACATTCTTAAAAAGCATGCCTATAGGATCTAAGTGATTCACTTGATCAAAATGCTCTATTTCTATACACTATTAGAAAGCATGCCTATAGGATCTAAGTGCTTCACTTTCTCAATTTGCTTTATTTCTATACGCTGTTAGATAGCATGCCTATAGGATCTAGACGTCATCGGCTATTGGCTAAACATACTCTATTGCTATCTGTTGTTAGATAGCATGCCTATAAGATCTCGTTGAGTAGTCAAGAATTGTTATTTCTTCCATTCACGTGACTCATCTAGATACCATGTCTATAGGACCTTAAATTGATTAATCAAACTATAGTTGTTGCTATTCTTATCATACTACCCACCTAGAAAATATACCTATATGTATAAACAAAATGAGTACATGTTCTTAGTTGTTGCCCAAATACCAACTGTTTAGAGAATATGCCTATAGGGTGTCACTACTCGCCTAGAAAGTATGCCTATAGGATCAAAGCTGAATAATTATATGCCTTCAATGGTCCCACTTCCCAGGCGCAAATCGCTTAGCGATTATGCCTATATGCCTTTAATAAGTTATATAATCAGCAGCGTCGTCAAGATAATCCGCCTAGAAGTAATGTCTATGGGATTTTATTAAGTCATTCAATAACATAGAAACCATGTCTGTAGGTCTTGAGCAATCTTAATGCATTTCGATTCCAAATCTGCCTACAGCCGCTTACTGCGTAATCTGGAACCTTGTTATCATAAACTCATGACTGGTCTTTAACTGTAATTATGTACAGTCCTACTTGTTCTTAATGTGTTCCTAGTTTTATTATTTTGGTGCATCCTAAGTAAAGTCTAGAACTACCCAAGTAGTAGGTCCAAAGCCTCCTGGACCATAGGCATGGGACAGGTCATCCACGCATAGGACGCGGTTTAGAATTGAACTAGAACGCTTTAGGTAAACAACTTTAAGATAGTAATTGGGTAGCTAAAGATGATAGTTTGTGCCTGCTGAATAATATGAGCAACCCCTATCTTTGAGGGAGTTGAGAAGTATTATCTATATTGCACGGGGTGATTGATGTTTGGCATATTTCGATATGTGTTAATGTTACTTTACCCATGCTTTAACCACTTTTTGATGTTATTTAATCTTTAAAACACCCAACATGGTGTAATTATTGGTTTGATGACTAATTAAGTTATGTGTGACGATTTAAGGTGTTCGGAGTGCAAAATATGAAGAAAAGGTGGTTTAGCTAGAGGAAGAAGGGTTGGATGCGTCGCATCCAACCTAGGAAAACATCATCCTGCATGCAACCTTAGCAGTGAAGTTGTGCCATCGCGTCCGCCATCGCGTGCGAAACTGGGAAGTAGAAGTGAAGCTGGATGCGTCGCGTCCACCATCGCATGCGAAGCTGAGAAATAGAGGACAAGGTGGATGCGTCGCATCCACCTTAGCATCAATCCCTGAAGCCGAATTGGACTAGGAATGGGAGAGCTTTGGCCCACGACTTTTGTACGCAATATATAAGCTAAAAACGCCTCTTTTAGGTTATCTAACATATTGGGAAGAGAAAAAAAACGAGGAAAAAGCTGTGAAGGCCGGAATTCATCAAGTTTCATCTTTCTCCCACCAAACTTAGTAATTTTTATGTTTCTTTGTATGATTTGTTGTTTGGCTACCATGTCTATGTGGAGCTAAACTTCACGTTCTAGGGTTGTGGTTCTTTCATGACTATTGTTATTCGGATATTGATTTTGACTTCTTGATTTATCATATTAGTTTATTTATTCAATCTTGCAGTTAATTATTTAATTGCTTGATCACCAATTGAATATTATCTACGAATCTAGAATTGAACTCGAAAGTGGGAATTCTATATTGCATATAGGATTGAGTAGGGCAAGTTCTTGAACTCGGGCATCGGGGAACGGATTCGTGGTTAGGATAGACATATACCTAATTACCTTGCTTGGTTGATTTACAGGAATTATAAATGCGTTCTTGTTGATTCTAACTCCATAGACATATAGGCGTTAGGTTAGCTTGAATAGGCGAGTAAGAACTCGACAGATTCTTATGAGCAATATTAACCCTGTCAACCAATAAGCTAGATAAATTAGTCGGTCAATTCAATTGAAGAATACAATAGGATTGTTAGATAGACCATAACCCTAGATCGTTTTCATTACATTGATATCATTAAAATCTGCTCTTCCTCTGTTCAAAGTTTATTATTTATATTTTTCTTATTTAATTAGTTAGAATAAAATATTTTTAGATTTAATTCTTATTTAGATAATTAAGATAAGCTAATTTAGTTAATAGCTAATCATAAGTCCTCGTGGGTTCGACATCCGACTTTGAGTCACTTTATTACTTGACGACCGCGTATACTTGCGTGAGTGTGTTTGGTCGCAACAAGTTTTTGGCGCCGTTGCCGGGGACTTAGAAATTTGCTATTTTTCTAGATTAGACATTTTTTTTTTATCTATTCATGTTTTTTTTATTATTTTATTTTAGTTAGTATTTTTTATTTATTTTAGCATGGCATCTTGGAATAAAAATTGTTCAAATGATGGTTATTCTTATTTTGATGATCCTTGTCCATATTGTGGAGGACCCCACTGGTGGAAAAATTGTCAGAATGTTCCCAGGAGCGAGTTGTGCGCACAATCTCAATCCTTTGAGTGGAATATTTGTAATATGTGTGGTGGTCAAGATGGCCATTGGGATGGTTGTCCTAATTTTGTTCATCCTTCTCTGAGCCCTTATTATGATCTTTCTAATGATATTTCTGAGTTTGATAGGGGCAATGAAGTGCAGGATATGGAGCCTGATGCATATATTAGGGATATTCTGAGGCAAGTAGCAGAGCAACAGGATGAACTCAAAAAAGATATAAAAAGAATGAGGGCAGCAATCACAAGAATGAAGGCCAATATGGAAGAATTGAATGAAGAGAGCGAGTTTCAAGAAAAGGAAAATTTTGAAAAAGTGAAGATTTTGAGCCAAACATGGCTAGTGGAACAAGCTGAAAAGTTAGAAATATATGAGGCTCAACGTGAGAAAATTACTGATAGGACGAGACACTTTATAGAAGGAAGAGCTGAACTGGGACAGGAGATTAAAAATTTTGGCACTGATATTCACGACTTGGGAGCTAAATTAATTGCAAAGGTTGATGCGTCTAACGCCCAACAAAATAGTTCTGAGTTGTGTGAAGCTGAAAAGGAGCTTATACGCCAAATTGAGGAGCTAAAAGGGGAGAGTAAATCATTCGTCCATACTTGTATTGATGATGTCCATGTCGAGGAAAGCACTCTAGAGTCATGTGAGGAAGTAGATAATATTATATATGAAGACTCTAGTGTGTGTATATATGGGGATGTAAATAGTAGTACAATTCATGAGTTAAGGCGTATTAGACCTCATTCCAATCATTTTTCCACATTGTGTTTATATAGTAAGATAGCAATCGAGCCATCTGAGCCAATGAGGGGGTCAAAGGGTGAGGATGAGAGTGCCTATATTTTTGAATTTGTTGTGCCAAAAAGCAAAAATTACATTCCTCATCTAAAGGCCGAGAAGTGTAGAGTGAAAAATTTATTACTTGGCCTGGTTATCTTTGTAGCCCCACCACTGGAGCATAGCCGCAAACTGTATGCCATGTTAGGGGCTCAATTCATAAGTTCGAGGTGGAGGCAAAAAGTGGTTCATGTCGTGCCGCTACGTTAAATCAGGCGCTTGTTGGGAGGCAACCCAGCGTTACTGCTTTCTTTTATTTTTGTTTACTTTTTATTTTATTTTATTTTTATTATTTTGTAGTATTTATTTTTGTTTTGTAGGATTATGAGCATAGGAAGCAAAGCCATTAGAAGAGTGCAAAAGCGAGCTAGATGGTGAGGACTAAGTGTGGGGTGCCCACACAAAGGACGATGCCTGGGGAAGTCTGAGTACCTCGTGAGCCGCTATTGCTTCGGCCTTTGGCCTACCAGGGAGTCTCGTTTACCCTCTTATTATTTATAATGTGCATTGAGGACATTGCAAAATTTTAAGTGTGGGGTGAGGAGATCGTTTGGATAAGTTTCTGTGCTATTTTAGCTTAGTTGTAGTACTCATTCTTAAGTGTAGTAGCTTTTGTGAAGGAAAAAAAAATGAAAAATTAGAAAAATTGGACTTTTCCCGACGATTGATCTCCTAGACAGTTTTCTTGAGGGATTAAAGTCTAAACAAAAATCCAAAATATATCTTTTAGCTTTCGTTAGGTAGTAATAATCCCCTGTGGTTTTTCTTTGTGCCTCGGTTCTTTTCCATGGGATGTAGTTTGAACCGGGTAATTTTATTTTCTTTTTAGAGTAGAGTAGGAATGTAGGGAATAAAAGGAGGAAGAATGATGAACCTAGGTGACCTTGACTTGGTTGATACTGGCATATTTAAGCGTTTACATATGTAATATCTTCCCTTCTCACTCTGAAATTATTGATGATGCCTTGTTAAAACGGATAGCATGTTTTGTTGCAGCCTATTTCTCATTTTCTTGACTTGTGTTCACTTTGCGCTTAATGCTTAATATCTCGTTGCTCCGTGAATACTTGCATTGTTTGAGAGTCGGAATGTAACCGTCCTTAATGAGTCATGTGCCATGTGTGGTGAGGTTTTTGTGTAGTCCATGTAGTGTACTTGTGTCTAGAACTTGCCCGGTATGTGAGTTGAAGCGAAATTTTAGGTGATGCTCGGTTTAAAAAATGATTTTAGGCTTTCTTTGATCTTTTTGAGCTTATTGCTTATCACAAATAAAATCTATCCCTAGTTAAACCTTTTGAGCCTGTAGACCTTTTATTTGGTACCCACATTACAAGCCTATACCCTTTTTATTCTTAATTGACATTGTTTTGATCCTTTTACCTCTTAAAGCACTTTAAGTGTTAGATGAGCGCTAAAAGAAGTAAGAAGGGACTAAGTGTGGGGTGACTTTTGAGTGGAACCAATGAAAGAAAGAAGGGTGCACTTATTTTGTAAAATAATACGCCACTAGCGAAAAAAATAAAAAAAAAAAAGAAAGAAAAATATAGAGGAATAAATTGTTGTCTTGTTCTTGCTAGTGGGTATGAATTAAAGTAGTGCTTAAAGAAAGAGGAAATATTGTTGGGGTGATATTATTTGTGAAATTGAAGTGGTGTTGAAGAATTTGCGCTTAAGTTATTTGATGATGTGTTAAAGTGCTTAGGAGGGTGAATCACTATTCCTTAAATATATCCTACCCGTCCCTTAGCCCACATTACAACCATGAAAAAGTCCTAATTGATTTTAGATCGAGCGAGCTTACATTAGTAGAGATTTACATTAAGGGCAAGCCTATGGTACCAATTACATGCATGTGACTTCTTTTGTGAGAGTGAGCGATTTTCTTTGTGAGCATGAGATTCGAATGTGTGGATTGATTCTACTCTCTTTGCTTTTGTTGTGAGGGCACATGGTTTCACGAGGGATAGGTAACGTTATTAGACTTCTCTATGATGTTGGTTGTTCAAGCCATGAGTGCATTGTGACATTGAGTCGGTTTTTGAGGTTAGGATTGTTGTGAGCATGTTGTCTTTGTTCGAATATGTTTAAAGAAGGGCATAAGAAAAGGGAAGTGTGTTGATGCATAGTCTAGAGCCTAATTGTAGCAAATAACCACGGTCATAGGTGCAGTGTGCTTTGAACGATAAGAGTTTAATTTTGTTTCGTCTACTATAGGATGGTTTGTTCGAGGACGAACAAAGGTTTAAGTGTGGGGTAGTGATGTTTGGCATATTTCGATATGTGTTAATGTTACTTTACCCATGCTTTAACCACTTTTTGATGTTATTTAATCTTTAAAACACCCAACATGGTGTAATTATTGGTTTGATGACTAATTAAGTTATGTGTGACGATTTAAGGTGTTCGGAGTGCAAAATATGAAGAAAAGGTGGTTTAGCTAGAGGAAGAAGGGTTGGATGCGTCGCATCCAACCTAGGAAAACATCATCCTGCATGCAACCTTAGCAGTGAAGTTGTGCCATCGCGTCCGCCATCGCGTGCGAAACTGGGAAGTAGAAGTGAAGCTGGATGCGTCGCGTCCACCATCGCATGCGAAGCTGAGAAATAGAGGACAAGGTGGATGCGTCGCATCCGCCTTCGCAGGCAAAAATTGAAATGGAGGACAAGGTGGATGCGTCGCATCCACCTTAGCATCAATCCCTGAAGCCGAATTGGACTAGGAATGGGAGAGCTTTGGCCCACGACTTTTGTACGCAATATATAAGCTAAAAACGCCTCTTTTAGGTTATCTAACATATTGGGAAGAGAAAAAAAACGAGGAAAAAGCTGTGAAGGCCGGAATTCATCAAGTTTCATCTTTCTCCCACCAAACTTAGTAATTTTTATGTTTCTTTGTATGATTTGTTGTTTGGCTACCATGTCTATGTGGAGCTAAACTTCACGTTCTAGGGTTGTGGTTCTTTCATGACTATTGTTATTCGGATATTGATTTTGACTTCTTGATTTATCATATTAGTTTATTTATTCAATCTTGCAGTTAATTATTTAATTGCTTGATCACCAATTGAATATTATCTACGAATCTAGAATTGAACTCGAAAGTGGGAATTCTATATTGCATATAGGATTGAGTAGGGCAAGTTCTTGAACTCGGGCATCGGGGAACGGATTCGTGGTTAGGATAGACATATACCTAATTACCTTGCTTGGTTGATTTACAGGAATTATAAATGCGTTCTTGTTGATTCTAACTCCATAGACATATAGGCGTTAGGTTAGCTTGAATAGGCGAGTAAGAACTCGACAGATTCTTATGAGCAATATTAACCCTGTCAACCAATAAGCTAGATAAATTAGTCGGTCAATTCAATTGAAGAATACAATAGGATTGTTAGATAGACCATAACCCTAGATCGTTTTCATTACATTGATATCATTAAAATCTGCTCTTCCTCTGTTCAAAGTTTATTATTTATATTTTTCTTATTTAATTAGTTAGAATAAAATATTTTTAGATTTAATTCTTATTTAGATAATTAAGATAAGCTAATTTAGTTAATAGCTAATCATAAGTCCTCGTGGGTTCGACATCCGACTTTGAGTCACTTTATTACTTGACGACCGCGTATACTTGCGTGAGTGTGTTTGGTCGCAACAGTGATCCTTTAGGCTAAAAAGCTTAGGACCCCGTATATATGTTTACTAATTGCACCCTTATTTATTTGGACTTAGAACAACTAGGTTGTACCTTGTAATCCTCAAAAGATTGTACCAATCACTTCTTCATGTATAATTTACTCCCTTCATATGTGTAATTCCCTTTTTATGCATGTTTTACATTGTAGTTGGACTCCATATCTTCCTTTAATTTATGATCACATAGGATAATTATGATCCAATAATCCTATAGCATAAAATTTGGCTAGGAACCACAATTGTGGACCTTGAAGAGTGTTTAGTTAAATATAGTTATTTGAAAATAGGTGGCCTAACGCATCTCAAAACCATTAAGTGGCCACTCTTATCTTTTAATACCCATTTAAAAGAGTTGTCCCACATCGAAACCTGTTTTCGTGAAAAAAAAGGGGTGCGACAAAATGAAATGATAGGAGTTCAAAAGGCAAACTCCAATTTGGAGCGGTAACGATAGAAGTAGTTGTCAACTTGATATTCAATAGTCCAAAAGCACTCATGCAATCATCATTGATATTGAACTTGGCATCCTTCTCAAGAAGCTTACACAAAGGGTTCACCACTTAAGAGAAATCTTTCATAAAGCGCCGGTAGAAACCCGCATCGCTTAGGAAACTCCGCACACCCTTCCGAAGTTGGGGGTGGAAGCATAGAAATCATCTCAATCTTTTCCTTGTCAACTTAAATTCCATTCCTTGAGATTTTATGGCCAAGGACAATACCTTCTTCAACCATGAAATGGAATTTCTCCCAATTTAGCTCACACCTAGCCAACACTTTGTCCAAATTTGCAAGACAATCATCAAAAGAATACCCAACCATGGAGAATTTATCCATAAAAACTTCAAGGTAGTCCTACACCATGTACGTGAAAATAGCCATCATACACCGTTGAAAAGTCGCGGGTGCATTGCACAAACCAAATGGCATCCTCTTGATGATCAATGGACGGTTTAGCACCATCCTCCAACTTGATCTTATGCATACAAAAGGCGAGGCTTATACCCTAAATATCTGCCAAAGTCCACCCATTAGCCTTCTTCATCTTTTATAACACTGCCAATGTGGAATCAACCTGCACGTTAGTCAAACAAGAGGAAAGAAGAACCGGTAAAGTAAAACAAGGACCAAAAAATTCATACCTAAGGTGTGGAGGCAATGGCTTCAACTCTAAAGTAGGGGGACTCTTCAATTAAAGGCTTTGTAGGAGGAGTCTTCCTATTCTGAAGATCCAAAGATGATTTCCGGAGTGCATAGTTATACGACCCCATTCCTTGCAAAGAGTTCAAGCTTTCCATGAAACCATCAATCTTGTCATCATCAAAATTGAGCAAAATAGCCTCCAACATATCAACAACATTGATTGTAGCACTTGTATCATCAACAATAACATTGGTCACTAATTCCACAAAAGAACACACATCATTTCTATTTGGTTTCCACATGGACTTACACACATGGAATACCATTTGTTCATCACCAACCCGGAAAGTGAGTTCTCTGGCTTTTACATCACAAAGAGCCTTTCCCGTAACAAGGAAAGGTCTCCCAAGAATAATAGGCACTTCATAATCAACTTCACAATATAGAATAATATCTTCAATCACACCCCAACGACCTCTTCATGGTACGATCGGCCATTTACAATATTATAGAAGTGGGTCTTGGTTACCCAATTCCCAAGGTCTTGAAAACCAAATAGGGTATCAAATTTATGCTTGCACCAAGATTACAAAGAGCTTTAGCAAACTCAGCACTCCTAATTGTACAAGGAAATGTGAAAGCAACGAAATCTTCAAATTTATGGGACATTGAATGAACAATTGCACTGATGAGTGACCTTAATAGTTTCAAAATTCATCAACCTCTTCTTGGACACAAGATCTTTCATAAACTTTGCATAGCCGGGCATTTGTTCCAAAACTTCTACCAACGACACTTTGATTAAAAGACTCTTTATTATTTGTATGAACTTCTTGAATTATTTCTCACTATTTTGCTTGGCAGGTGTTTGAGGGTATGGAGGTGGAGGTTTAGGAAATGGTACCTTCACCTTTTGCACTATAGATTTCGGTATGTCAATGATGTGTTCCCTATAATGGTTTATCTCCTCTTGAGTCTCTTCAACACTATCATCAATATCAATCAAAAATTTCTCATTTGCTTGAACAATATTGTTTGGGATCTCTTATTCTTGTATCACTTGTTCATCATCGACAAGTCGCCTCTCACTTGAGGGTGGGTGCATTTCCTCCTCTTCCACTTCTTGTGATAACTTCCATAGTATGCCTTGTAATGTTACCACCCTTTGGGTTCACCACCGTGTCGCTTGGTAGTGCACCCTTAGGACGCGAATTTAGAGCTTGAGAGATTTACCACATTTGAACTTCTAGCTTACGAATTGATGTGTTGTGTGAGGCAAGTTGGGCATTCGAATCGGCATTCTTTTTCATCATTTTCTTGAACATATTCTCAATACGTCCCATCTCATTGTTTGAAGAACTTTAACCATGTGAATGATAAGGATGTGAGTTGCTTGGTTGTTGATACATTGGGGGCCTTTGAAAACTCGACCCCCGGTTGCCTTGATTGTTTTCCCAACCACTTGATTGTTGCCTCCCCAATTTCCTTGGTTGTTTCCACTCCAATTCTCTTAGTTGTTGTTATTATGCCAATTCCATTGATTATTAGAATTCCAATTTCCATGGTTATTTTGTGGTCGCCATTATTGTTGATTTGAGCCTTGGAAGTTGTTTCTTTGCCCTTGAAAATTGTTCACATATTGAACTTCCTCCTCCTGCTCACTATAAGAATCATCTTGATCAAAACCACCATCATCTTGCATATATATCTCCACTCGGGTTTGCATTTATGGACCCTTGGTCCTTTTCTTGTTCACCAAAATATTAACTCCCTCCATATCATGAACTTACGTAGGAGCTTACACTTGATTGAGTTGGGCCTTTGCTAGTTGAGTCATGGTTGTTGTTAATTCGGCAATTGCTTGCCCATGATCTTGCAACTCTTTATGTAGGTGTATCATATCCGGATCACCTTGTGAAACATTAGCTTGGGGTTGTCAAGTTGATAACACTTACACCATCTCATCTAGAATGTTACACGCCTTCGCATAAGGCATTGTCGTGAAGTTTCTACCGTCAAGTTGATTCACTATACATTGGTTGGTTATGTTAATCCCACGATAAAAGGTTTGTTGTAACATGTTCTACGTCATACCGTTGGTAGGACATTCCTTAACCATTGTTCTATAGCGTTCCCAAGTTTCGTGTAGTGATTCATTCAGTTCTTGCTTGAATTTCAAGATTTCATCTCAAAAGGTAGCCACTACAAAAACAAAACAGCGTTTAGCGATGGATTTTAGCGACAAGCCATATTTCATAGCTAAATAACGACGGATTAGCGACGAAATTTATAATTTGTCGCCAAATAAGCTACAAAAGATTTTGTATCAAATATAGCGATGGATTAGCGATAAATATTTATATCCGTGGCTAAAAATTGGCGCTAAAAATTGGCGTCTTTATTATACCTACAAATTTAGCAACAAAACTTTAGCTACAAAAATTATTAAAATATAGCGACGAAAATTTGCCGCTGCCTTTATTTTACTTAGCAAAACATTCCAAAATTAGTTGCGTCGGAAATTCCGTCGCTAGATTCTTAAAAATAAAATTTCTAGGCTATTATTAGCGACAAAAAATTTCCGTCGCTATTTTCGTTGCTAGTTTTTAAAGCTTATCTAGGGCACAAACTTCTTACAAACTCATATTCTGTCCTCTCTATTAAGGTATTCACTTGCTCTCATCTTCAACAATGTGAATTTCTTCCTTCCAATACAACAAATTAGACATGAATCTAAGGTTCATATGCAATGGGAACATAGACATACGATAGCAAATAGAAGAAACTTCAAAATTGAGCAAAACCTTTTGCTGTAGAACTTTAGAAATTGCCAAGAAATTCAAAGTAGCTCTCATCTTCATTCCGTTTATATTTACTGCTCCGCAAGATTCTCAAACGAAAGCCCTTATTTTTACTATTTTTTCACTTTGTCTACACCATTAATCTTATCTTTGTGCACGTAAACTTTCTCTTTTCTGTTTTGTTTTTCTTTCTCTTGAGAAATTTTGATATGGTAATTCTTGTTTGACTGGTACCTTGATTTTCATACTTTTGGGTCAATATTAAATTGATATGATTTAAGGGTTTAGATTTTAGTATTTTATTAGGGATTTACCTTAATAAAAAATTGATATGATATGTTCCAGCAAGAACTGATTTTTACATCCTTGATTTTATGGGAAAAGTAAAAGTTGTATTGAAAATGAGGTGGATGATGAGGAAGAGTTTGAAGAAGAAACAGATGATGACTAATGAGTTGATAAAACTGTACTACTATATTTTCATTGACTTTTGTTTGTAGTAGTCTGTGTGGTATGCTATAAGTTATGTGTCTATGTTGTAATATAATATATAGAGAATTAATCGAATATCACGTTTGTAGTAATCTAAGTGGTACACTTTTATAGCTTACGTTGTGTTTCCGAAGTTAGTTGTGAAACTGCAATTCTGATTATCATATGCATTTCTTTATGCTTAATACAATTATTCTCGCATAGTAAAATGATTTAAAAGTTTTTAATGCCTTGTTCTGTCATCATATTAAGATTGAATAATCAGAAGTGAAATCCTTGTAGCTGAAAGTTAGGGATGAATAATCATCTTTATTTTGTAGGAATTTTTTCCTTATAATCTCAAACTGCATTATGTCTAACAATCTTTGATATGACATAAAGGTTTTGATAGGGGAATCCTTTGATACTTCTCCCATTTTGGAATAGTTATGAAATTTTAAGTACTTTATATATGTCAATGTTTGGTGAGACAACAAGAATCAGCAAGCTATAACCAGGTTGTTACAAGCACTGTTGGTTAATACAATCTTGTACAAGTTGTTCTATCTCCTGGTAAATACTCTTTAATATGACTATATATTTAATACTTGTTAAGTCACTGTTAACTTGTATCATGTATGTGTTTGTGGTTTATCATCCATAGTTGGAAAGTCTCCAGTTGACAAAATTCCATAGGAAATGCATAATTGTTGTTCTCAGACATTGATATTCTTTGCTAATTTATTTCTTGATTTCTATATATTGGAATTTACTAATATAATCTGACTTAATTGGCATTGAGGTGTAGTTGATTAATGTACATATACAAATAATATAAAGTATTATTATGGTAAAAGATGATATGAGCCGTCGAATACAAGATACAATAAAGAGTAATTTTGATATTATTGTTATTATCATACATTTAAGAATACAAGATTCAAAAGTATTAATAAAATCAAACTAAGACCCATAAAATGAAACCAAGGACGAGTATTCTTTTGGCTAACCAATGCTCTAGTTAGCAAAGCAAACCATAGCAGTGTAATCAATCAATCAATCAACTAATTACACTTCAATTCGAACCAATTAAAATCAACTATAGCATAAAACTTCTAATATCCACCTATTTGAACTATATAAAGCTTCTATATCTAACTAATATAATCCTATTTAGTATACTCATACCTTGGGTTACTTGTAAGTTGTCTTTACGACATAATTCAGTTAACCCTACTTCGTATTGTGAGTTATTGCGTTCATCACTACTACCACAGCTATTTCTGTGATTTTCTTGAATAGCACCACCTTCATCGGCTAGTTTCAATGCATGATTAACTTGCATCACTGCATATAATACCATCAAAGATATTAATAAAAAAGCACTTGATTCAAGATTTAGATCAGACATTGAACATTCAAGATAGTTAAGAGTAATTGAGTCAATCCTTAATTAAGGAAAAAATTCACAAAACATTAATCAGAAGAAGATCCTACTAGAAGCTAAGGTATATACAGTCAAACATTTTTATAACAGTCTCGTTAGTCCTGATATTTTTTTGTTGTTATAGTGACGTGTTGTTATAGAAAACATATATTATAGTAACAAAATATTAAAAATGATTTCAAAGAAAACTTGAATATTATAATAATGAGCTATATGTATATAATATATCTAGTACATGCTTATACGTTAGATTTTCCAACTTCAGTTTATTTTTTTTTGGCAAATAAAAAAAAGGAGAAGAGAACAATGAAAGGGAGAAGGAAAAGAGAATTTATATAGTGAAGTGCTATAATAGAGAACAATCTACTAGAAGCTAGGGTATATACAGTCTCTCTATAACAATCTCGCTTGTTCCAATATCTTTTGGTTGCTATAGTGAAGTGCCGTTATAAAGAATATATATTATAACATGATATTATAAATGGTTCCAAAGAAAATATATTATAGTAAAGTGTTATAGGGGATCGTTGTTATAGATGAGGTTTGGCTGTATATGTGTGTATATATATATATATATATATATATATATATATATATATATATATATATATATATATATATATATACACTATAAATATCCCCAATGATATAATAGTTTCATACCCTCAAACCTAAGGTTTTTTCTTTTTTCTTATTTGCAGTTTCACTTTGAAAAATACAACTGAATAACAATGAGGAGCATTAATGGTGAACGAAGCCTTTTCATGGTTTATGTGGTTTTCTTGCTTGCTTGCTTCATTCTCTGGTATATATATTACCTCTCTTCTTTCCCTTCTCCCTTTCATTATTCTCTTCTCATTTACATTTTCTTGAAAATATTTTCCAGAAAATATAAGTGAAGTTGAAAAATCTAAACGTTCATGCATGTATTATATATATATATATATATATATATATATAGTCAGACCTCCTCTATAACAACGATCCCCTATAGCACTTTACTATAACAACCAAGTTTTCTTTGGAACCATTTTTAATATCATGTTATAATATATATTCTTTATAACGGCACTTCACTATAGCAGCCAAAAGATATTGGAACAAGCGAGACTGTTATAGAGAGACTGTATAAATCATAGATTCTAGTAGATTGTTCTCTATTGTAGCACTTCACTATATAAGCTCTCTTTTCCTTCTCCCTTTCATTGTTCTCTTCTCCTGTAATGCTGGTTCGTGCATACACTATACCAGAGAATGAAGAAGAAAAAGTAAAAGATATTGGAACAAGCGAGACTGTTATAGAGATACTGTATATACCCTAACTTCTAGTAGATTGTTCTTTATTATAGCACTTCACTTATATTTTCTGGAAAATAATACAAAAAATGAACAAGAAAAAGTAAAGGAGAAGAGAATAATGAAAGGGAGAAGGGAAAGAAGAGAGGTAATATATATAATAGAGAATGAAACAAGCAAGAAAACTACATAAACCATGAAAAGGCTCCGTTCACCATTAATGCTCCTCATTGTAATTCAGTTGTATTTTTCAAAGTGAAACTGCAAATAAGAAAAAAGAAAAAATCTTAGGATTGAGGGTACGAAACTATTATATCATTGGGAATATTTATAGTGTGTATGCACGGACCAGCATTAATTGGTAACATTATAAAATTGGAAAATAATTTAATAGGTCAAAATCTACTGATACTATATATAAGCAAATTCTTATTGCTGCTATATACAAACATTAATTAGTAATATTAAAAAAAAAGGAAAACAATCTTCCATAATAGGTCAAAATATATTGTAAAATACTAGTAGTTCACGCATGACGAGTCAAACTCCTTAATTAATAATATCACGACAAACATCATTAATTAACGAAGAAGCTCAATTAATAATCTTAAGTTGGCACTTCTTTTTTCCCTAGTTTCCTTCTTCTTTTTTCAAATGCACTTCTTCTTTATTTAATCATTCGAAACTAGAACCCTATTGGGTCCAACTATTTAATTATGTGTCTTATAAGACCCCATTAGGACGTGCAGGAAAAAGAATGGAAAACAACTTTTATAGAAGGTCGAAATATTCTTATAGTGTAAGGAAATTTTTACTTAAATTTAATGCAACTACATATGATGCTCTATAGAGACATTAATGGGTAAGCTTTGAAAAATGGAAAACAATCTTCTATAATTTGTAAAAGTAGTGTAAGAAAATCTTTATACGGTCATGCATGGGCGAGCCAAAAAAGAGGGAAAATCTAACATTATTTTTTTGTGAAACAGAAATATGTAGTTCTGTTCACATCATATGAAAAACAGTTACGTACTCCTAGACCTTGAAAAGGTTTCTCATGCAAAAAAGGGGTACTTGGTAGAAATATGACCATTGTAATTGAACCATTTTCAGAAAATCATACTATATGCTTTGGTGACGTTAGCAAAAATACACTTGAAAATGCAGTTAATGTACATGAAAAATCAATCTTGAAGTTCTATCTTATTGCATGAGAGCTGGGTTTCAAATGGAGCTGGTATAACTAACTAAGAAGTTGAATTTAATACATGATAACCACCAAATGATGTGGTGCAGCGGATGGGGCTGCTCCTCTCTTAACCAGAGGTCTTGAGTTCGAGCCCTGTGTATAGAAAAATCCTTGGTAGGGAGCACTTCCCTCGAATAGGGACCTACCATGCGCGAATCCGGATATAATCGGGCTCCAAAGCCATGTGTCCGGGGGAGAAAAATTTAGCAATGAACTTGGTTGCCAACTCATCCCAAGTGTGTATTGAAGGTTCGGCAAACGTTCCAACCAATCTAAAACTTTACCCCGTAGAGAGAAGGTAAAAACCCTTAGCCTCAAGGCATCGTCGGAAATATTAGTTTTCTTGCTCCCCCAACAAGTATCCACAAAGCCCTTCAAATGTTTCTAAATATTTTGAGTTGGTGCGCCAGTGAAGAAAACTTATTGCTCAAGCAAAGTGAGCATCACATTGGTGATTTAAAAGTTGCCCGTCCTAATACGGGGAGGGACTATTACACTAGCATAAATTTTGTTGGGCAATATCCGGTATTGAGCCACTTGTGGTTGAGGTGGTGGAGGTAGGGGTGGTACGTGCAAGTTATCTTGTGGCACCCAACCTCTCCGATTATCTTATGGCACTTGAGGTACCGCATTGAGTTGTTCCTCCTCACCGTCCAAGTCCCCCAAAGACATATTTCTGAGCTCATTATTTGCCATATTTGTACCTATGATTTCTTCAACCAAATAGTAACACAGAAAGGAAAGAAGATATTCCAAGAACACACTCAAATATAAGGCTGACACCGTTAAAACTCATCGGCAGCGACACCAAAAATTTATTCACACCCTATCCACACTCAACAATAAGTGAAAACGGTCGTTGGAAGAATAGTACCCAATAATGAGTCGGAGTCGATTTTCTTAGGGAGTTAAATATGGGTGTTAGAGTGTACACTTGATACGCGAAGATAAAATAGCTCAATTACACTTCCAAACAAGGGGGTGTTTTAAATTACTTCCACAATTTATACTAGCAATGACTAACTAGAGAAAATAGACCAGAAAATGAGCAATTGATTTTGTTGTTTTTCAAATGGGTAAAAGGCCTAGGGATGTAACATTCACCTAGGTGTTAGCCCAATGCATTAATTACTTTAACGCTTGTTTTAGTGAACATGGTGTATTATAGCTCTCAACTCTAAATTACCCACTCAATACCGCTCGGTCACAGAGGAATTTTGCCCAATTTGGCTTTCTCAATCCCAATTTGGGTATCAAGTCAAATAGTTGATATGAGCTCAAGTGAGATTTTCCCTATCTCTAGTTCAAAGCCTTTAATTAGGCTGGCCAAAATCTTAACTAACCCAATTTCTTGTTAGCCAAGATTTTCCTATACTAGGTCCCTGTTTCTCAAGTAAGAACCAAGTCAAAAAAGGCATGAATCTATGTTTGCAACCATTAATTCTTGAAATAATGCATGAATAAGGCTAAATAACAAACACTCAATCACAAACAAATATTATATTAATTACCCATAAAATTTACACACTAGGGTTGAGTTACAACTGTAGAAAATATCTAGCTACTCATAATAGGAATGGAAGAAAATAAAGAAAAAATGCTAATTAAGCCATAATACAAAATTAAAATGATAAACTAATGTGTTTTTAACACAAATTGGCCACAAATTATCAAAAGTAGTAAAATACAACATCTACAACTCAAAAGAATTATAGAATTTGCGCTAAAAAGTGTTTCCCATCTATTTATAGTACCTCAAAATTTGCTGACAAAAATGTCATTCGGAAGGTTCTGTGGCAGCACAATTCCATGTGCGATCCGCACTTTTCTTGGTTCTGCAGGTTGAGGAATTTGGTCGCTGCACAATTTGGTATGCGGCTGCATTTTAGCTTCTGCTTCTGCACTTTTGGCAAGGTTTCACTCTTGGTCGTTTTGCACACTCTCTAAACTTTTTGAATTCTTGTCAGTACAATCATGTTTTGCGTCCGCACAATTTGAATGTGGTCCGCACTTTTCTTCAACCATCATCTGAGCTTCAACACCATATATGTGGCCGTAGACAGAATTCTGCAATCCGCACATTCTTCTGTGGATCGCATTTTTGGCCTACTGCGCTCCTTCTTGCCTTATGAGCCGGAACACTACTTTTTGAGTTAGATTTCTTCATTAAAGTCTAATTCTCTAACATTCCTGCAATTTGCATAATTTCATTAGCTTTAGGGACAGAAATCAACACCTTCGGTATAAAAGTAAAGTAAGAAGGTACTAATAAGTGGTTAGAATCCACACTTATCATAATATTACACTCGTGCAAGCATACACCGTAGTATACCACTTATACTAGTTCAGGAGTATGAAGCTTGACACTAATTGATCCTGCCCATGTATTCTTGTATTATATGCTTTCATTGTTGTCACGACCCAATTCCCACTATATGCCTTGATGGCGCCCAACATCGCCACTAGACAAGGCAACGGTAAACTATCCATGAAATAGTTCATTTTAATATTTCAAATGTAATTGGTTTTATTTAATAAGAGAATGATTAATAGGTGATTGTAGTAATATAAAGCATAAATTAACTAAAGAGATAAAATAGTGGATTTAATACTCAAAACCATATAACCGCTACTAGAATATTCCCAAAACCCGGTGTCACAAGTTCATGAGCAAAATAGTAGAATATACAAAGCCTCCTATACTACTTCTGGAGTAAGATAGACAAAAAAAACTAATAAAACAGGAAGAGACTCTGGGCGCTGCAGAACGGGCAAAGAGAGAAACTCACCGCTAAGTCTTCGGGTAGCGGCTGTATGACCATCAGATGCACCTACCTCAGATCATGCACGATTAGTGCAGAAGTGTAGTGTGAGTACATAAACAACATGTATCCAGTAATATCTAGTCTAACCTCGAATAACTAGCGACAAGGGGTCGGCATCGACACTTACTAAGGGTACATATTGGAATACATCAATAATAACGCAATAATGGACAATAAATAAGTGGTTCTTTAACTAGATATCAGTTAGGATCTTCAACTGTCACATACTAACTTCAACAAATAAGAGCCATCAAGTAGTTATAAATACTCAAGTCATGAAAGAAATATCAAGTATAATCAGACTCCGAAAAATATCATGCACGATTTATGTCGAGGTCGTACGGCCCGATCCAGGATAGTGTGTACACTACCGAGGGTCGACCGACGCAAACTATATATGTATCTATTATACTGCCGAGGCGTTCGACCCGATCCACAGGGAGAAAGAATACTACACGAATTCCGATTAACGACTACTGCATAAGAATAATACTCAAGAAATGTATAATTTCCACCCTAGTCAAGTAACCCGCCAAAAGTCAAAGTAGTGAAGCTTAGTCTTTATAAATCCTTTATCAATTTTCAAATATAATTGAAGTAATAAAACTAGTAAGTTGGATACGCACAACATAAGAAATACATAGTAGAGTCCTAAAACTACCCGGACATAAGCATTTTTATTTTTAGCTATTTGCGGACTCTCGTCACATCGTGCGCACGTAGCACCCACAATTATTAGCAAACAATCACTTATAGCACTAACGAGGATAATTCCCTCTTACAAGGTTAGGCAAGAGACATACCTCATTTTCAAGTTCTCTTTCTAGTCAACAATTCACGCTAAAGCCTCAAATCTGTGCCACGCAATCCAAAACTAACCAAATATTGTATAAATTAATCAATATTTGCTCAAAAGTGAAATTTAACTATTAGAGTAATTACCCAACCCAAATTGAAAGATTTCAAAGTTTTACCCCCAGATCCACGTGCCCGAATTCCGAATGTTTTTGCAAATGAAAGTTACCATACCCTCACGATCCCAAATATATAATTTCTACTCAATTCCATAATCATTTTCATGGTCTAATCTCATTTTTATCAAAACCTAGGTTTTTCAACTAAATTCTAAAACTTTCACATTAAGTAGTAATTACTTACCTTACGATGATAGGTGAAAACTCCCTCTCCAAGAGCTCCGCAATCAACCACCCAAAGTGTAAATGAGAGAAAAAGAGCCTAAGTCCCGATATAAATGCACCCTTCTCGCCCTAGCGGTTTTTGCTTCAGCGGAAATTTCACTGCTTCTGTGGCTCCGCATCTGCGACAATTACATCATAGATGTGGTCCTCACCCAGCTGGGCCCACTCCGCTTCTGCGAAGCCTTTTTCCCAGATGCGGTCAAGCCCTCACACCTGCGTCCCTGACCCTTCAGCTCTATCCGCTTCTGCGGTTGCTCATCTGCGCTCCCACACCCGCACTTGTAGACTCAGTTCGTCCAAAGCTCGCATATGCGGCTAGCCAGCCGCACCTGCGGCCAAATTCTTCACATATGTGAAAGCACTAGATCCCAGCTGCCTTAAGCAATTCTCCTAAGTTCAAACATGTTTTGCACATCATCCGAATAGCACCCGAAGCCCCCGGGGCCTCGTCCAAACATGCCAACAAGTTATTAAACATAAAACGGACCTGCTCGAACCCTCGTAATGCGTAAAACAACATCAAAACTAAGCATCGCATCCCATAAGCAAATTGAATCAAATTATGAACTTCAAGTTTTTCCAACTTACTACGAATGCGCCGAATCATACTTAGACTACTCAGAATGACACCAAATTTTGTGTACAAGTCATAAATCACCATACGGAACTATTCCTAGGCTCAAAATCCAAAACGGGACTCGATAAAACTAAAGTCTACTCCAAAAAAAATTTAATGAACTTGAAAACCTTCAATGCGCCAACTTTCAATATTAAGCGCCGAAATGCTCTCGGTTCATCCGAAACCCGATCCAAACATACGCCCAAGTCTAAAATCATCATACAAACCTATGGAACTGTTAAATCCCGGTTCTGAGGTCATTCGCTAAAAACGTTGACTCAAGTCAAACCTTTCCATCTTAGGCCATTATTAAGGAACCAAGTGTTCTAATTTCAACCTGAATCCTTCCAAACCCAAGTCAAACACCCCCACAAGTCATAAAATAGTAAAAGCACCTACGAGGAGTATTAATTAGGGGAACGGGGATCTAAAATTAAAAAGACCGATCGGGTCGTTACATTCTCCACCTATTAAATAAACGTTCGTCCTCGAACGGGTTTAGAATCATACCTGGAGTGCTGAATAGGTGTGGATGTCTTCTCCGCATGTCCTCCTCGGTCTTCCAAGTTGCCTCCTTGACTGGTTGACCCGTCCACTGAACCTTTACCACATAAATCTTCTTAGACTTCAACTAGCGAACTTGAATGTCAACAATGGGAACTAACTCCTACTCATAACCCAATTTCTCATCTAGCTGAACTATGTTGTAGTCTAACATATGCAACCTGTTGGCATGATATTTTGGGATCATGGAGACGTGGAAAACCGGATGAACTCCCGATAGACTGGGAGGTAAAGCAAACTCATAGGAAACCTTCCCAACTCGCCTCAATACCTTAAATGAGCCAATAAACCTTGGTCTCACCTTGCCCTTCTTCCCGAACCTCATGATTCCCTTCATCGACGAGACTTTCAAGAGAACCTTCTCGCCCACCATAAATGATAAATCACACACCTTCTGATTTACGTAACTCTTCTGTCTAGACTGTGCTGTGCGAAGTTGCTCCTGAATCAACTTTACCTTCTCCAAGGTATACTTCACTAAATCAATGCCATATAACCTAGCCTCGCTAGACTCAAACCATTTGATGGGCGAACGACATCACCGACCATATAAAGCTTCAAATGAATCCATCTCGGTGCTGGACTGATAGATGTTGTTATAAGCAAACTCGGCCAAAGGCAGGAATCAATCCCAATGCCCTCCGAAGTCAATCACACATGCTCTGAGCATACCCTCCAAGATCTGAACTATCCGCTTCGTCTGCCCCTCGGTCTACGGATGAAAGCCTATGCTGAGCTCTACCCAAGTACCCAACTCGCTCTGTATTGCTCTCCAAAAATGCAAACTAAACTGAGTTCCTGTATCTGAAATGATTAAAACACGCACACCATGCAACCAGACAATCTCCTGAATGTAAATCTGGGCTAACCTCTCTGACGAGTACGTAGTCAGCACTAGATAGTGTGTAGACTTGGTCAGCCTATCAACAATGACCCAAATGCTATCAAACTTCCTCAACGTCCACGACAACCCAACTAAGAAATCCATAGTGATGCGCTCCAATTTCCACTCCGGTATAACCAACTACTGAAGTAGGCCACCTGGCCTCTGGTACACATATTAAACCTACTGGCAATTTAGGCATCTCGTTATATACTCAGCTATGTCCTTCTTCATCCGTCGCCACCAATAATGCTGCCTCTCTAAAATATGGATGAATAGAATACCGAGAACTGTGTGCCTTCTCTAGAATCTTCTCCCTTAATCCATCAACACTAGGAACACATCAGCGACCCTAGAGTCGTAGAACACCATTCTCACCGATAGTAACTTCCTTAGCACCACCTTGTAGTACTGTCTTCCTAAGAACCAGCAAGTGCGGATCATCGTATTGACGAGCATTGATCCGCACAAATAATAAAGACTGGTCCACAACACATGCAAGAACTCGACTGAGCTATGAAATATACAACCTAACAAGTTTGTTAACTAAGGATTGCCTCCATATAGGACACCCCTTAAAGATAATGCCTCCATATCTCGAGGGCATGAACTATCGCAGCCAACTCCAAACCATGTATGGGGTAATACTTCTTGTGGGGCTTCAGATGACGTGAAGCATATGCAATAACTTGCCCCTCCTACATCAATACGCAACCCATGCCAATGTGTGAAGTGTCACAATACACAACCCATGCCAACGTGTGAAGCGTTACAATACACAGTAAATATCCCTGAACCGGAAGGCAACACTAACTCCGGTGTTGTAGTCAATGCGGTCTTGAGCTTCTGAAATCTAGCTTTGCAGTCATCGGACCATCAGAATAGAGCACCATTCTAGCATCTGGTCAAAGGTACAGTAATAGGTGAGAAGCCATCCACGAACCGACGATAATAACCTACTAACCCCAAGAAGCTACTTATATCGGTCGATATGGTAGGATGAGGCCAACTCTTGACTGCCTCAATCTTCCTGGGATCCACCTTAATACATTCACCTGACAAAACATGCCCAAGAATGCCATAGAATCTAACTAGAACTTGAACTTGGAGAACATAGAATATAGTTTATGTTCCCACAAGGTTGAAGCACAACTCTCAAATGTTGCTCATGCTCTTCCACACTATTGTAGTAGATCAATATGTCATAAATGAAGACAATAACAAATTAGTCAATATATGGCTTGAACACTCGGTGAAAAATCACGAACCCTCAAACTTAAAGGGTTCTGCCCAGGCTTTTCACACCTGCGGAGCATGGGCTCGCTCCCACGTACCCGCTTCTGCGGAAAGAAATGTCGCACTTGCACTGCCCGACTTCTTCACCATTTTCCACATCTGTGCAATCGCAGGTGCAGAAATCCCATTGCACATGCGACCTCTGCTGACACCCTCCAACTCCGCACCCACGCTCGAGCTACCGCACCTACGGCCAAGACCCTCGCAGGTGCGAACACACCAGAGGGGTTACAGCTTCAGCAACCTCACAACTCTAATTTTTGATCCGTTAATCATCCGGAACTCACCTGAGGCCCCCGATACCTCAACCAAATACATCAAAAAGTCCTACAATATACCACGGACCTACTCGAGGCTTCATATCACTTTTAACAACAGCAAAACGATGAATCGAACCTCAAATCAAAATCTATTAACTTTGAACTTTCACATTCAATAACTCGTGCCGAAACATAGCAAATCAATTTGGAATGACTTCAAATTTTTCACTCAAGTCATAAATGTCATAATGGAGCTATTCCAATATCCAAAATCGGATTCCGACCCCGATATCAAAACGTCAACCCCCTCGATCAAACTTCCCAAAAATTTAACTTTCGTCATTTCAAGCCTAATTCCACTACGAACCTCCAAATAATTTTTCGGACACGTTCTTAAGTCCAAAATCACCATACGGAGCTATTGGAATCATCAGAATTCAAATCTGAGGTCGTTTACACATGAGTCAACATCCGGCCAACCTTTCCTACTTAAGTTTTCAATTATGAGACTAAGTGTCTCATTTCACTCCGAAATCCTTCCGGGCCCGAACCAATTACTCCAGCAAGTCGTACAATAACTGTAAAGCATGAAGTGAGCAGTAAATGGGGGAACGGGACTATAATACTCGAAACGACCAGCCGGGTCGTTACATCCTCCCCCACTTAGACATACGTTCGTCCTCGAAAGTGCCAAGAGTTGTTTCCAAGTCATCAAATCACTATTTCATCTTACCACGCAGGTACCCGGGGGTGACCCCATGTCACCCTATCCCATATAGGTATGATAACACCACATAACTGAAATTTCTTAATCTAACCTAGCCCACAAGCCCTAGAATCCAATTTCCAATATCCGAAATTTCTTACAAGATCGGAATCCCGCAACCTACACATTGTATAAGTCTGAACAAGCTGCACCAAAAGCCGTAACCATAACTCAAATACCACATAGGACAAATGCTCGAAACAATGATTTCTAATCATAGTAGCTGATCAAAACAACCCAATGTCGATAATAAACCTCATATCAAACAAGACTTCATTCTACAACCTTCGTGCGCTACCGATGATGAAAGAAACACGCAGAAACTCGTAACCATTCATCAGATCCACCAGTCGTGGAGCTCCCTCTCCTTCAACAAGAACCATAGAAAATATCTTAGCCGACTTTCGATATTATCCTTCCAAATATACCACAATCAAATTTGATAGCACCCATCCTAGATCTGACTTCATTTTATCAAATACCAGCTACTCTACTGACATGCCACACCAATACTATCTAAAGCCACAACCCGTGTAATCCGTGCACCAATAAGCAACATTCCAAATACCCATCATACACCGTAGAACTATAACACATGAATCTAACACAAAGGATCATAACTCAATATAACTATGTCGCAATGTGCGGCCCCATCCAAACACTGATCCATATGAAATTCTTCAGCCACTATGCTCAAATTCAATAACCACGAGCAATCTGACATCCAGTACTCAAAGTGCATTACCATAATCATGGAGAAGCAAATGACACAATACCACACAAACCCAAAAGAACATTACCAATGCGCAACCACTCATCCGTCACCCAAATACCCATCTTGCACAAATTCCGCTATAAGGCTCCAATAGAACTGCACCATGGGTGCATACAACCAACGAATCACAACCCCTCATAGCATAGAAGAGTAACTCATAGATCATTTCATAATCATCCATCACCCAAATACCCATCTCCCACAAATTCCGCTATAAGACCCCAATAGAACTGCACCATCGGTGCATACAACCAACGAATCATAACCCCTTATAGCACAGAAGAGTAACTCACAGATCATATTATAACACGAATAAGCTCAACAAAAACCGAATGACAAATCCATCAACAAAAGCAGTATGGAGCCAACCAATCCAGCTCGGTGTAGAATACATATCCTAATTGGGCCTACCAATGGACTCCTAAATCAACTTCATGCACCCACACATGGATAAATAACCCTCCGAAAGTCCACAATGACTGAATCATAACACATACTATCATCTAGCTTGCTTCGGTCATGACTTCGCAGTCCACAACCATGAAAATAACCTCCTCTTGAGAACACCCGGTCTCCAAATCCATAGAACACAAAAACCCCATCTCTGATCCCAACTCTACCGCCAGAATGTCTAACACATCTCTCATACATGATCATCCCATGAGGAATACTTCTAAAATTCTTCCGTGCCATATAGCAAAATTTGAATATCAGCAGCCGATCAACCAGGAGAGTGTCGTAATACCAATGAAGTATCCAAAAATCAAAACACATTACCCCTTCTGAAATGTATACTCTCATCAGGTCATACCGATTTGTAATATCATTTACCTAGTCATCTGAAACCGTCCATGTTGCCTAGGAATTTATGTCCTTCCCTTCAAAACTAAACTGTGACCTTGCACTTGCAAATCTCAATCCTACATAATACACCGCGTCTACCATACCATCCTGTGAAGAGTAAGAGAATCTCATAATTATCTAAGAGTCACAAGAAGAATACATACGCGATCAGTCAAAAACCTTCCATTTGATCTCATCCCGGAGAAAATCCCAATACGCAACATATTCCTCACACCGGCAGGAAATATACTCCTCAAACCGCGGTAAAAATCATTGAGAACTCTTCGAAACCCATTTGCACACAACCGAGCTATCATAACCAAATCACTCTAACTCACCCCATTCGCAGGTCGCCAAAACCCAATAGCATTGCCACAAAACACCTGTGGAGACTAGCCATATCATAAGTACCCAAAGAAACGATTATACTCGTTACTGTGCTGATCCAACCTACTACCCTTCCAAATTGCCTTCAAATTAATACTTCTCCTTGCTGGAACACCATGATCCTTAACCAAAATTCACCACACAAGAGACCCTAGTATAAAACCACAACGCCCCAAGTCCCATAAGCCACTGAATTCCCTCTTAAGTACCCCAAAAGCACCGCAACCGAGACATCCACTCCGAAAGACCTTATGTGAATTTAAAATTGCTCCTCTTCCCTTTTCTTATACTAAAATGTAGAATCCATAGTCATACATAATTACCGCAAGTCTCGACACCATCCAATGTAACTCTCAGTTTCTAGCCATATACACATCTTGCAAATTCTCACTCGCTACATATAAATATTGAATCCATTAGAACCATTCTCAAGAGTCATCCACTTCACTCAAATCTAAATTGCACCGCCCCAAATGGGCTAAAAGACACGTGCCCCACTAGCAAAACAACACCCAAAGAAGTAACCCTGCCTTAATACCACCGATCAAATTCATACTCTGTGTACACTACATCCTTCGCGAATAACCACTTAATTATTTTATTATTCCCATGATTTTAATATACTCCTAATGTGCCATAACCCGTATCCAGAAATTTTCTTACTCGAGTCATTCTCAAACTCAACCTCTGCAAGTCATAACTAATCCACAGGTATGTCTCAGACCAAAATTATAATTTAACACATAACCATGAAATTAAATTGTCAATAGCAGACTCCCCCACTTGGCTCAAAGCCATAATTTAAAACACTCCATAATTCACAATACCCATACTTTATTACTTCCATAATACTGTAGTCTGAACAACGAAACTTTTCCTCAAGCTCATACAATGCCAACCATAAAAATACCTCAATCGTCCGCTAAGCTCGCATTCATTCTCTTAACACTCAAGTCAACTTTCTCAACCAGATTCAATTTAAATCTCATCACATACGCCCCGCTGGCCGAAAAGAAACTCTCCATTGACATTATAAGGAACACACCTACGTAGATTACTCCGCAGGGGATAACCCACTTGCTTAACCTTAAATCGGTATCTTGCCATACCCTTTCGCAGTTACAATTACTATGAGATCACTTAATCTTTCTAAGTCCAACTCATTAACCAGACATGAGAATTTAATTTGTCCCAAAATTTAACAACGTGAAAGATCCTTCAAAACATTCACACCCGAGACTGTACGTCACATCAAAACAAAAATCAAGCATCCAATAGCCTTTCTTTTATATTTCAAGGAAACACTTAACGTCACATTCAAATCATCTTAACACATTCTGCAGTTACATTATACTCATCACAAAGCCATTCCACCGCTCATCGAGCCACAAATTCCACTCGTAGGAAAATTACCGAACATATGAGTCCCGGAATCACGTGCTCACACAATCGAAATCTCCGTACACAATCACATCTCGCACCTCAACCATGGAATCACAAGTCACCGGCGTACAACCGATACCGAGGGTGCACATGTGCATACGATTCAATGCCGCGCGATAAGGAAAGAAAGATGGGAAGTATATCCTAAATGTCCGGTAGCCTCTCGAAGATAGGTATGGACGTCATCATACCGATCCGCAAGACTCTACCAGACACTTGCTCATGACTTGTAGAACCTATGAACCTAGAGCTCTGATACCACCTTATCATGATACAAAATCTAGCTAGTCGTGATGGCACCTAACCCAACCCGCTAGGTAAGCCAGTTAACCACTAACCAATTCCAATAACAATTAATAAAGCAATTAAGTAAAGAAATTATCTGAATCTTATACACTCCCTAAGAACTGGTAGTACAAATCATGAGCTTCTAAGAATAGAATTTACAAAGCTGAAATAAAAAAAATACATCATCTGTTTGAAAAGTACATAAATAGAATTTTTATAGATCTAAGGCTACCACAAACGAGAGGCAGCTACCACCGGGACGCAGGTACATCTTCAAATCTAGCTCTCATCGAACATAGCAACATCCGCAACCAACATTTGCACGCAAGGTGCAGAAGCGTAGTATGAGTAAAATCGACCAATAAGTACTCAATAAGTAACAAACCTAACCTTAGTATAAAGTAGTGACGAGCTAACAAAAAAAGTCGGATCCAACACCAACATTCCACAACAATTCATAACAGCATAGTACATGTAACAAAAGAGTATATCAGAAATAAAAGGCTCAGTTCATTCACAGTTCCATAAAAATAGGCATTCCTTTCAAGTATCTCAGTGAAAATCCAAATCATTTACCGAAAAAGCCAAAATACGAGTAAGTTTGAAAACTGTGATTTTTCCCAAAACTCCTTTCAACAAATTGTAAGATGTCTCATTTTCAGATAGCATGAGGAAAGTACTTCTCTGTGCCTACATGTGAAGATACAGGTAAAATCATAAATGTCCTCAAAACCGGGTAGCAGAAGGAAATGCACCTCTATGCATGTATCTCAAGTACGCATGTCAAATGCAATGCATCTTGATGATGAGCCCATGTACTCACACTCTCAGTGTCTCACATTCTATCTTACTATTCTCATCACACCCAATCACTCAGCGTTGTACAATACTTGCTGCGGCATGCAACCCGATCCGTATTTTTAGTCGATTGCGCTCACTAGGGTGTGCAGACTCCGGAGGGGATCCTTTCAGCCCAAGCACTATATCGCTGCAGCACACAACCCGATCCCATAGAATGTAATCAATATATCGTTGCGGCATGTAGCCCGATCCCATAAAAGGTAATCGATATATCGTTGCGGCATGCAGCCCGATCCCATAAGATCTAATCAATATAACATATTGCGACGTTCAGCCCGATCCCATAATATCACTCTCTCTCAGGCCCTCGGCCTCACTCAGTCATCAATCTCTCCAGTCTCATTCACGGGCTCACAATGTCAGAAAACTAGCCCGAAAATAATGATATACTGTATTAATAAATAATAACTGAGACTGAGATATGGTATGAATGCATGAATATGACTGAGTATGAAATATCAATGAAATTGGTGAGATGATAGTAAGAAATGACCACTATCGGTCCAAACAGTATCGGCATAATGCCTAAACATGATATCTAGCATGATTGACAGCTTAACTACTTTATCACATGGTGAAAATACGGATATCAACAAAGTAGGACCACTATGTAGTGTCATGGAAACAATAGAGTCTTAATTCACGTGGTGCACACCCACACGCCTGTCAATACTAATCATATAACACGTATTTTGGGGTTTCATACCCTCAACACTAAGATTAGAAGAGTTACTTACCTCGAAAAATCAATTACCAATACCGAGCACGCAAGCCAAGCGATGCTCCAAAGATTCCATCCCGCGTGTTCTGACCTCCGAACGGCTCGAAACTAACCAAAAACAACTCAAATACATCAAACAATGCTAAAGGAACCAATCTCGATCGAAAAAGATCAAATCTTGAATTAGAAGCTCAAAATCGACCTAAAGCCCAACCTGGGCCCGCACCTCAGAACCTGACAAAATTTACAAAATCCAAAAACCCATTCAATTACGAGTCCAACCATACTAGTTCCACTCAAATACGACTCCAATTCGATGTTGAAAACTCATAAATTCATATTATGAAACTTTAGGCCAAAACCCCCAATTTCTTTTTTAAAATTCACAATCCAATTACCAAAACGAATTTAAATTCATGGAATAAGATCAAACTCAAGTGTAGAACACTTACCCCAATCCTTGTGATGAAAATTGCTCCAAGAGTCGCCTAAGCCGTGCTCCAAAATCTGAAAATGGGTGAAAAATCATGAACCCTCGAACTTAAAGGGTTCTGCCCTGGCTTTTCGCACATGCGGAGCCTGGGCTCGTACCCGCGCTCCCGCTTCTGCGGAAACAATGTCGCACTTGCACTGCCCGACTTCTTCACCATTTTCCGCATCTGTGCAATCACAGGAGTGGAAATCCCATCGCACCTGCGACCTCTACGGACACCCTCCAACTCCGCACCTGCGGCCAAGACCCTCGTAGGTGTGATCACACTAGAGGGGTTACAACTTCAACATCCTCACAACTCCAATTTTTTATTTGTTAATCATTCGGAACAAACCTATCGAGGCCTCAAATCACATCGAACAACAGCAAAACGGCAAATCGCACCTCAAATCAAAATCTATGAACTTTAAACATTCAAATTCAATAACTCGTGCCAAAACATAAAAATCAATCCTCAATGACTTCAAATTTTGCACTCAAGTCATTAATGTCCTAACGGAGCTATTCCAATTTACAGAATCGGATTCCGACCCCGATATCAAAAAGTCAACTCCCCGGTCAAACTTTCGAAAAATTCAACTTTCGCCATTTCAAGCCTAATTACACTACGGACCTCCAAATAATTTTCTGAGACACGCTCCTATGTCCAAAATCACCATACAGAGCTATTGGAATCATTAGAATTCAAATCCGAGTTCGTTTACACATGAGTCAACATACGGCCAACGTTTCCTACTTAAGTTTTCAGTTATGAGACTAAGTGTCTCATTTTACTCTAAAATTCTTTCGGGCCCGAACCAATTACTTCGGCAAGTCGTACAACAACTGTAAAGCATAAAATAAGCAGTAAATGGGGGAACGGGGCTGTAATACTCGAAACGACCGGCCGGGTCGTTACATCCTCCCCCACTTAGACATATGTTCATCCTCCAATGTGCCAAGAGTTGTTTCCAAGTCACCAAATCACTATTCCATCCTGCCACGCAGGTACCTGGAGGGTGACCCCACGTCACCCTATCCCATATAGGTCTGATAACACCACATAACTGATATTTCTTAATCCAACCTAGCCCACAAGTCTTAGAATCAATTTCCAACATCCGGAATTTCTTACAAGATCGGAATCCCACAACCTACACACTGTATAAGTCTGAACAAACTGTACTAAAAGTCATAACCATAACTCAATTACTCAAAACTCAAACACCACATAGCTCAAATGCTCGAAGCAATGATTTCTAATCACAGTAGCTGCTCAAAACAGCCCAATGCCGGTAATAAACCTCAAATCAAACAAGACTTCATTCTAAAACATTCACACGATACCGATGACGAAAGAAACACGTAGAAACTCGTAACCATTCATCAGATCCACCAGTCGTAAGCTCCCTCTCCTTCAACAAGAACCATAGCAAATTTCTAAGCCGACTTTCGATATTATCCTTCCAAATATACCACAATCAAATCTGATAGAACCCATCCTAGATCTGATGACTTCATCTTATTAAATACCAGCTACTCTATTGACATGCCACAACAATACTATCTAAAGCCACAACTCGTGCAATCCGTGCACCAATAAGCAATATTCCAAATGTACTCAATGTGCCATCATACACCGTAGAACTATAACACACGAATCTAACACAAAGGATCATAACTCAACATAACTATGCCGCAATGCGCGACCCCATCCAAACACTAATCCATATGAAATACCCCAGCCACCATGCTCAAAATCAATAACCATGCGCAATTCGACATCAAGTACTCAAAGTGCATTACCATAACCATGGAGAAGCAAATGACACAATGCCACACAAACCCGAAAGAACATAACCAATGCGCAACCACTCATGCATCACCCAAATACCCATCTCACGCAAATTTATCTATAAGGCCCCAATAGAACTGCACCATGGGTGTATACAACATACGAATCATAACCCCTCATAGCATAGAAGAGTAACTCACAGATCATTTCAGAACAAGAATAAGCTCAACAACAACCGATTGACACATCCCTCAACAATAGTAGTGTGGAGCCAACTAATCCGGCTCGGTGTAGAATACACATCCTAATTGGGCCTACCTATGGACCCCCAAATCAACTCCGGGCACCCACACATAGAAAAATAACCCTCCAAAAGTCCACAATGACTGAATCATAACACATACTATCGTCTAGCTTGCTTCGGTCATGACTTCGAGTTCCAAAACCATGAAAAGAACCTCCTCTTGAGAACTCCCAGTCTCCAAATCCATAGAACTCCCACCGCCAGAATGACTAACACATCTCTCATACATGATCATCCCATGAGGAATACTTCTAAAATTCTTTCGTGCCACATAGCAAAATTTGAATATCAGTAGTCAATCAACAAGGAGAGTGTCGTAATGCCAATGAAGTATCCATAAGTCAAAACACATTGCCCCTTCTGAAATGTATACTCTCATCAGGTCATACCGATTAGTAATGTCATTTACCTAGTCATCTGAAGTCGTCCATGCTGCCTACAAATTTATGCCCTTCCCTTCAAAACTAAATTGTGACCGCGTCTATCATGCCATCCTGTGAAGAGTACGAGAATCTCATAACTATCTCAGAGTCACAAGCAGAATAAATACCCGATCAGTCAGAAACCTTCCATTTGATCTCATCCTGAAGAAATTCCCAATACGCAACATATTCCCCATGCCAGTAGGAAATATACTCTTTAAACCGTGGTAAAAACCATTGAGAACTCTTCGAAACCCATTTTCACACAACCGAGCTATCCGAACCGAATCTCACTAACTGACCCCAGCCACGCAGGTCGCCAAACCCAATAGCATTGCCACAAAACACTTGTGGAGACTAGCCACATCATAAGTGCCGAAAGAAACGATTATACTCGTTACTGTGCTGATCCAACCTACTACCACACTGTTCTATCTCTCTAAGTCCCTTCCAAATTGCCTTCAAATTGATACTTCTCCTTGTTGTAACACCACGATTCTTCACCTACACTCACCACACAAGAGACCCTAGTATAAAACCATAACGCCCTAAGGCCCATAAGCCGCTGAATTCCCTCTTAAGTACCCCAAAATCACTGTAACCGAGACATCCACTCCGAAAGACCTTATATGAATTTAAAATTGCTCCTTTTCCCTTTTCTTATACTAAAATGTAGAATCCATAGTCATACATAATTACAGCAAGTCTCAACACAATCCAATGTAACTCTCAGTTTCTAGTCATATACACATCTTGAAAATTCCTAATCGCTGCATATGAATATTGAATCCATTAGAACTATTCTCGAAAATCATCCACTTCACTCAAATCTAAATTGCACCGCCCCAAATGGGCTAAATGACACGTGCCCCACTAGCACAACAACACCCAAAGAAGTAACCCTACCTTAATACCACCGATCAAATTCATACTTTGTATACACTACATCCTTCGCGAATAACCACTCCTAATGTGCCATAACCCTAATGTGACATAACCCGTATCCATAAATTTCCTTACTCGAGTCATTCTCAAACTCAACCTCAGCAAATCATAACTAATCCATAAATATGTCTCAGACCAAAATTAAACTTTAACACATAACCATGAAATAAAATTGTCAATAGCAGGCTCCCCCACTTGGCTCAAAGCCATAAATTAAAACACTCCATAATTCACAATACCCATATTTTATTACTGCCATAATACTGTAGTCTGAACAACGAAAATATTTCTCAAGCTCATACAACGCCGACCGTAAAATTACCTCAATCTTCCGCTAAGCTCGCATTCATTCTCTTAACACTTAAGTCGACTTTCTCAACTAGATTCAATTTAAATCTCATCACATACGCCTCGCTGGCCGAAAAGCAACTCTCCATTGACATTATAAGGAACACACCTACGTAGATTACTCCGGAGGGGATAACCCACTTGCTTAACCTTAAATCGGTATCTTGCCATACCCTTTCGCAGTTACAATTACTATGAGATCACTTAATCTTTCTAAGTCCAACTCATTAACCAGACATGAGAATTTAATTTGTCCCAAAATTTAACAACGTGAAAGATCCTTCAAAACATTCACACCCGAGACTGTACGTCACATCAAAATGAAATATCAAGCACCTAGTGGCCTTTCCTTTATATTTCAAGAAAACACTTCTCGTCACATTCAAATCATCTAAACGCATTCTGCAGTTACATCATACTCATCACAAAGCCATTCCACCGCTCATCGAGCGAAAAATTCCACTCGTACTCAATAAGTAACAAACCTAACCTTAGTTTAAAGTAGTGACGAGCTAACAAAAAATGTCGGATCCAACACCAATATTCCACAACAATTCATAAAAGTATAGTACACATAACAAAAGAATATCTCATAAATAAAAGGCTCAGTCCTTTCACAGTTCCATAAAAATAGGCATTCGTTTCAAGTATCTCAGTGAAAATCCAAATCTCTTACCGAAAAATCCAAAATATGAGTAAGTTTGAAAACTGTGATTTTTCCCACAACTCCTTTCAACAAATAGTAAGACGTCTCATTTTCAGATAGCATGAGGAAAGTACTTCTCTATGCCTATATGTGAAGATACAGGTAAAATCATAAATGTCCCCAAAACTGGGTAGCAGAAGGAAATGCACCTTTATGCATGTATCTCAAGTATGCATGTCAAATGCAATGCATCTCGATGATGAGCTCATGTACTCACACTCTTAGTGTACTCAATCTCACTGTCTCGCATTCTATCTCACTATGCTCAGTACACTCAATCACTCAGCGTTGTACAATACCCGCTGCGGTGTGCAGCTCGATCAGTATTTATAGTCGATTACGCTCACTAGGGGTGTGCAAACTCCGGAGGGGCTCCTTTCAGCCCAAGCGCTATATCGCTGCGGTGTGTAGTTCGATCCCATAGAATGTAATCAATATATCATTGCGGAGCGCAGCCCGATCCCATAAAATGTAATCACTATATCGATGTGGCGTGCAACCCGATCCCATAAGACGTAATGAATATAACATGTTGCGGTGTTCAGCCCGATCCTAATATATCACTCTCACTCGGGCCCTCGGCCTCACTCAGTCATCAATCTCTCCAGTCTCACTCACGGGCTCACAATATCATGAAACTAGCCCGACAACAATGATATGATGTATCAATAAATAATAACTGAGACTGAGATATGGTATGAATGCATGGATTTGACTGAGTATGGAATATGAATGAAATCAGTGAGATGACAGTAAGAAACGACCATTATAGGTCCAAACAGTATCGGCATAATGCCTAAACATGATTGATAGCTTAACTACTTTATCACATGGTGAAAACATGTATATCAACAAATTAGGACCACTTTACAGTGCCTTGGAAACAACAGAGTCTCAATTCACACGGTGCACGCCCACACGCCTGTCACCTAGAATGTGCGTTGCCTCAATACTAATCACATTACATGTATTTCCGGTTTACATACACTCAGCACTAAGATTAGAAGAGTTACTTACCTCGAAAAAGCCAATACCAATACCGAGCAAGCCAAGCAATGCTCCAATGATGCCATCCCGCGCGTTCCGACCTCTTTATGGATCGAAACTAACCAAAAACAACTCATATACATTAAACAATGCTAAAGGAACCAATCCTGATTGAAAAAGATCAAATCTTGAATCAAAAACCCAAAATCGGCCAAAATCCCAACCTAGGCCCTCACCTCGGAACCCAACAAAATTTACAAAATCCAACAACACATTCAATTACGAGTCCAACCATACTAGTTCCACTCAAATCCGACTCCAATTCAATGCTTATAAATTCATATTATGAAACTTTAGGCCAAAACCCCCAATTTCTTCTTTAAAATTCACAATCCAATTACCAAAACAAAGGTAGATTCATGGAATAAGATCAAAACTAAGTGTAGAACACTTACCCCAATCCTTGTGATGAACATTGCTCCAAACGTCGCCTAAACCGTGGTCCAAAATCCGAAAATGGGTGAAAAAATACAAACCCTCGAGCTTAAAGGGTTCTTCTTAGGCTTTTCGCACCTGCGGAACCTGGGCTCGCACCCACGCACCCGCTTCTGCGAAAAAACTGTCGTACTTGCACTGCCCAGCTTCTTCACCATTTTTCGCTTTTGTAAATCCCTGCCCGCATCTGCGCAATCGCTAGTGCGGAAATCACATCGCACCTGTGAGCTATGCTGACACCCTCCAACTCCGCACCTGCGGCATCGCACCTATGGCCAAGACCTTCCCTGGTGCGATCACACTAGAGGGGTTACAGCTTCAGCAACCTCACAACTCCAAATTTTAATCCGTTAATCATCTGGAACTTACCCGAGGCCCCCGAGACCTCAAACAAATACACCAACAAGTCCTACAAGATACCACAGACCAACTCGAGGCCTCAAATCAAATTTAACAATAGCAAAACGGCGAATCGCACCTCAAATCAAAATCTATGAACTATGAACTTTCAAATTTAATAACTCGTGCCGAAACATGGTAAATCAATCCGGAATGACATCAAATTTTGATCTTAATTCATAAATGTACTAACAAAGCTATTCCAATTTTCAGAATCGGATTCTGACCCCGATATCAAAAAGTCAACCCCCCCCCCCCCCCCGATCAAACTTCCCATAAATTCAACTTTTTCCATTTCAAGTATAATTCCACTACGGACCTCCAAATAATTTTTCGGACACGCTCCTAAGTCCAAAATTACCATACGGAGCTATTGGAATCATCAAAATTCAAATCCTAAGTCGTTTACACATGAGTCAACATCCGGTCAACTTTTCCAACTTACGTTTTCAATTATGAGTCTAGGTGTTGCATTTCACTTCGAAATCCTTCCGGGCCCGAACCAATTACTCTGGCAAGTTATAAAACAACTGTAAAGCATGAAGTGAGTAGTAAATGAGGGAACAAGGATGCAATACTCGAAACGACCAGCCGGGTCATTACAGAACCCTACCCACTGCCCTCCGCCTCTGGGTAGTAAGCAGTTGGTGTGGCAGCTGGTATGGTGATTATGGAAATTATTGAGGGGTTTGGGCATGGAGTGTATTAGAATTTTCCTCCTTTCTTCTTTTACTTCATAAAAAGAATGATTTTCTATGTTAATTTCTTATTGTTGTAATTTCATTTTCACAATACGACACCAAAAATTCAGAATAAATGATTAACTCATGTTGGGTAGTAATGTTTTACTCATTTATACTCCAAAGTTTGGTTAACTGTAATTTAATTTCATATCTTTGTCGAAAAACATGCATTATTTTCTTATTAATAGATATTCATATGCTTTGAATAAATGTGTCTAAACATTGATCTCCAAAAGTTATGGTGGGAATGATAAACACTTTTTCATCTTTAACATGCCGTGTTTTAGATTCGAGCGCAATAAATCAAGTCGTTGTTTTAGCGATACGTTTACTCCATCCTTCCCGATGTGAATCTGGATCGGTCCGACCTCAAAGCCGGTACCGGAATGTGCATGCTTTAATTTTGACCAGTCAAAGGCTTGACATGCCCAGAAAAAAACAAGAGGGTTCGCGTGAGAAATATTAGAAAGAGATAAACAGGAAATAACATACAAGCAAAACCTGTTGAAAGAGGAATATTCTAAGAAACGGAGTTTTTTAAAAAAAAGAAACTTGTTGACAGAGGAATATTCTAAGAAATGGAGCTTACAGCTCCAAAGACTTGTGACATTGACTTGTGATCCTGGGCCTGCTAGATTAGCCCCTCACAAACTAATCTCTGCCATTAGACGGAGCACCACTGAACCCTCCAGAATATTGAGGTCATTTGTCCCCAGCGCCTTCTCTAGGGAGTGCAGAAGTGTAGTGTGAGTATATAAACAACATGTACCCAGTAACTATCTAGTCTAACCTCAAAGAAGTAGTGACGAGGGGTCGACATCGACACTTACTAAGGGTCGATAAATAAAGCACATAAATTATAAATAGGCATGGAATACATCAGTAATAATGCAATAATTAACAATAAATAAGTGGTTCTTTAACTAGATATCAGTTAGGATCTCCAACTATCACATACTAATTTCAACAAACAAGAGACATCAAGTTATTATAGATTCTCAAGTCATGGAAGAAAAATGAAGTATAATCGGACTCCGAGCAATATCAAGCACGATTTATGTCGAGGTCGTACAACCTGATCCAAAATAGTGTGTACACTTCCGAGGGTTGATCGGTGCGAACCATAGATACATCTATTATACTGCCGAGGAGTTTGGGCCGATCAACGGGAAGAGAGAATACTATACGAACTCCGATTAACGGCTACTACATAAGAATAATACTCAAAGAAGGTATAAGTTCTACCAACAGGCAAGTAACATGACAAAACTCAAAGTAGTAAAGCTCATTCTTTAGAAATACTTTATCAATTTTCAAATATAATTTAAGTATTTAAACTAGCAAGTTGGGTAAAAATAATACAAGAAATACATGGTAGAATCCTAAAACTACCCGGACATAAGCAAACAATCACTCATAGCACTTACGTGGATAATTCCCTCTTACAAGGTTAGGAATGCGACTTACCTCATTTTGAAGTTCTCTTTCCTGTCCACAATTCACACAAAGATCTCAAATATTGTGTAAATTAATCAAATATTGTGTAAATTAATCAATATATGGTCAAAAGTCTATAATTTATCTAAGAGTAATTACCCTACCCAAATTGGAAGATTCTAAAATTTCACCCCATGCCCATGTGCCCGGATTCCGAAAGGTTTTGAAAATATAAGTTACCCATAACCTCACAATACCAAATATATAATTTCTACTCAATTCTATAATTATTTTTTTGTACTAATCCCATGTTTATCAAAACTCAGGCTTTTCAACTAAATCCTAAAGTTTCCACAATTTATATGTTAACATCTACCTGAAATATGTGTATTAAACTCACATTAAGTAACAACTACTTATCTTACGATGATAGGTAAATAATACCTCTCCAAGAGCTCCACAATCGACCACCCAAAGTAAAAATGAGAGAAAAAGAGCCTAAGTCCCGATATAAATGCACCCTTCTGCACCCACCGGTTTTCGCATCTACGGATATTACATCGCAGATGCGGTCCTTACCCAGCTCGCCCCCTTCTGTTTCTAAGAAGCCTTCTTCTCATATGTGGGCTCGCATGTGCGGTCGTGCCCTCGCACTTGCGCCCCTGCCCCCTCAGCTCCAATCTGCTTCTGCGGATTTTAACTGCTTCTACGATCGCACACTTGCGTGCCCACACCCGCACCTGTGGACACATCCCACCTATCTAAAATTTGCACTTACGGCTAGCCAACCACTTATCTTGTGTAGCACCTACGGCCAAATTCCTCGCAGGTGCGAAACCACCAGATCTCTACTACCTTTAGCAATTCTCCTAAATTCAAACATGTTTCGCACATTGTCTGAATAGCACTCGAGACCCCCCGGCCCCGTCCAAACATACCAACAATCTCTTATTCATAAAACGGACCTGCTCGAACCCTCGTAACGCTCAAAACAACATCAAAACTAAGAATCACACCCCAAAACAAAATAGAATCAAATTATGAACTTCAAGTTTTTCCAACTTACTCTGAACGCGCCGAATCATACTTAGACTACTCGGAATGGCACCAAATTTTGTATACAAGTCATAAATCACCATACAAAACTATTCCTAGGCTCGGAATCCCAAATAGACCTTGATAACACCAAAGTCTACTCCAAACCAATTTAAAGAACTTGAAACATTCAATGCACTAACTTTCAACATGAAGCGCTGAAACGCTCCCGGGTCATTTGAAACCCGATTCGAACATACGCCCACTATTAAGGAACCAAGTATTCCGATTTCAACCTGAACCCTTCCAAACCCAAGTCAGCCATCCCCGCAAGTTATAAAATAGTAAAGGCACCTATGGGGAGTCTTAATTATGGGATCAAGGATCTAGAAAGCAAAACGACCGGTCGGGTCATTACAATTGTGATATTGAGTCGGTGACCACGCCGGACGGATTGCGATTGTGAGCCTGTGATCATGCCGAGCAGATTGAGATATTGGCACATGAGTTGTCCATGTGGTTATGATTAGTAATGTGGGCACAAGTTGTCGTGAGTATATGATTCATGATTTGGAACTCGTGACTTGTGATTATGAGATAAGGTATCTCGGAGTAATTCGTCGTGAGACTTGTGTTAAAACGACTTGATTAATTGGTTGTCATTTGCCTTTCTTATTTGGTTTCACGGGTATTTTAACAGTGTTCTTATTAATTTACTATTTATATCACATGATGATTCTTGTTCCCATTTACTGATTCATGCTTTAATTATTAGCTTTATATTTCTATACTGCACAAGTTAGTTTGACTAGTAGGTGTCTTCACTTGTACCTCGTCACTACTCCACCGAGGTTAGTCTTGATACTTACTGGGCACCGATCGTGGTGTACTCATACTATACTTCTACATATATTTGTGTAGATCCAGGTATTGGATATATCAGACTCAGGTAGAGTTAGCTTATTGATCGCAAGGATTCAAGGTAGAGTTGCTTGGTCATAGTTGTTCCTTGGAGTCCTTTCCTTTTATTGTATTGTCAGCCTTTTATCCGAACAGTATTGTATTTCGATTTTTGAGATCTATCTATGTATTCAGTTAGAGTTCATGACTCTGTATTACCTAGTCTTGGGAGGTTGCAGTGATTATTGCCGCATAGACTTATTTCCCATTTATTTTGGTATTTTTATAAATCTCTATTTCACAATATAATTATTAAATTGGCTTAATTGTTTTAGGTAATCGACTTACCTAGTCTTAGAGACTAGATTCAATCATGATGCCTAAGGCAGGATTTTTGGTCGTGACAACTTCCCTGCATTTGCCGCCTATGTTGATCGAAACATCTTTTTAAGGACAAAATCCCCAATCTTGAAATATCGATGGTTCACCCTTTTGTTGTAGTATCGCTCAATCCTTTGCATTTGTGCTGCCATTCGTATCAAAGCTAATTCCCTTTTCTACTCTGTCAAATCTTAATTTGTATAAAGTTCTTCCTCATTTGATACTTCATTTGCATGCTCGAACCTTGTACTTGGCTCTCATCATTCAAACTGTAATGCCTCAATAACATAAACAAGTGAAAATGGATTTTCTCTGGTGCTTATCTTCGTCGTTGTTCTGTAAGCCCATACTACCCCAGGTACTATGATTTTATTTGTCGACACTGCTTGTCCATTATCTACGGGATGATATGGTGCTGAAGTAAGTCGTTTAATTTTCCAACTTTTGAAATAAATAAGTAACTTTTGCTCCTACGAATTGAGGCCCATTATCACAAACGATTTTTCTTGGAACCCCAAATTGACATATTATATTCCTCCAAACCAAGTCAATAACTTCCTTTTCTCCTACTAGTTTAAAGGCACTTGCTTCCACCCTCTTAGAAAATAATCGGTTAGAACTAATAGAAATCGTACCTTTCCTGGTGCTTGAGGCAGAGGACCTACGATATACATTCCACATTTCATAAATGGCCATGGAGCGATAATTGAATGAAACAACTCTGCTGGCTGATGCATATTGTTTGTATACCGTTGACATTTATTTCATCTTCTTACAAAACGTTTCACCTCGTCTTCCATTTTTGGCCAATAATATCATGCTCTTATTAGCATCTTTACTAATGACCTTCCTCTAGCGTCATCCCCATAATGACCTTCATGTACTTCTCGCATCACATATTTAGTTTGGAATGAACCAAGGCACGACGCCAAGGGTCCCCCATAGGATGTCATGACGACACCTAGTCTCTAAAACTAGGTAAGCCTAACACTTACTGAATTAATAGAAGAATTTAACCAACAATTGGTAAATATGAAATAGAAAGCTTATAACACAACTTACAATTCCCAAAACCAGTAGTACAAGGCATAAGCTATACTAAGTTTACTAGAAAAATCTCTAAATACAACTGTTTGGAATGGAAGTTAAACAGTACAAATACAAAATTAGAGGGTGACTCCGAGGTCTGTGAACACGACGGTAGGTTTACCTTGAGTCTCCACAGCTTGACCAACCATCTAATAATCAACAACAACCGTGCCACATGGATCTGCACAAAAATGTGCAGAAGCGTAGTATAAGTACATCACAGCGGTACCCAGTAAGTATCAAGACTAATCTCGGTGAAGTAGTGATGAGGGACAGTCAAGACACCTACCGGACTAAACAACCTGAACAAGTGTGAAGGTGAACTAACAGAGGAAATAATATTAATATAAAGCTAAGCAGGGTAAGGAACACATAATAATACTTGCAATGATACACTAATAACAATAATATTTAACAGGAAGATGTCGTGTAATAATGTTGTACAGTAATTTGAACACAGTCTAAGTCAGTGAAACTAAATAAAAGAAAATCAGCAACAACTCAATAAGAACAACCGCTCCCACGCCAGATTTTTTCAAGCATTTCCACGAGGTACCGAACCTCATAATTACGATTCACGGGTCCCAATTGAACCCTAACCATTTGTAACCTTGTGCTCACATTTCAATCCATAACCACACGGACGACTCACGAGCCAAGAGGATAACTCTCACACATAAGGCAAGTACACAAGAGTACATGTGATGGTCAATAACGTCAAGACTCATCTCCTTAAACCGATATGGATGATTCATATACGTGTATACTTGTGCAAGTGTTTTACCACAATTCAAGTCCACAATTAAGAGTGGAGATAAGGAATGGCGCATAATAAATGATCACCGCGCAATATACAATGTAACTAAGACAACAATGGAGTGGATGTAACGACAAGCACAACAAGATTAGCTACATAGAACTGAGCAATAGAGCAACACGGAGGAAAACAATAATGAAAGACAAGTTCACAAAAGAAGGGGAAATGACAACAGAGCCTTCCCGAAGTACCGCCTCGTAGTCTCAAATCGTAAAATGAATCACAACGGCATGGCATAAACCTTGTGCAAACAATAACAACCGCACGGCAGAAACCTCTGTCACGACCCAAATTAACCCTTCGCTAGGTGTTGTGATGGCACCTAGTCTTTACGACTAGGTAAGCCTAATATTACAAAAAAAGTAAAGAAAACACAACATATTTTTAGATAAATAACATATTGTGAATAACCAAAAGTAGTACCACTCTGCATATACAACATAATTTCCTAAGACCCGGAATATCACTAAGTCACAAGCTGCTAAAATCTATGTAGCTCTATACAAAAGTCTAAAGATAATAAAGAAAGTCTCTAGGCGAGGGAGTAGAAGGGGACTCCGAGGATCTGCGGATGCAAGCAGAAGTACCTTGAAGTCTCCTAGAATCAGTAGCACGCACTAACCCCGAGGCTGATAGCTCGTACCTGGATCTGCACAAGAAAACATGTGCAGGAAAGGGCATGAGTACACCACAATGGTACGCAGTAAGTGCCAAGCCTAACCTCGGTCGAGTAGTGACGAGGTCAGGTCAAGGCCCTACCGAAGTAAATATAATAAATTAAACAGTAAAGGATATAAGTAAGTTTTACGGTAAAACAGTTAAAGAAAATTTTCGAAACTCTAACACTCAAGGTATACACAATGTGGAATCTCCCGGGATACCGTCCCGTAGTTACGAATGAATATGCACTATAGAGGGATCTCTCAGAATACGTCTGTAGTTTCAAAATAAATATACAATACAGGGGGGGATCTCCTGGAATACGGACGTAGTCCCAAAGTAAATATGCAGTATTAGGGGATCTCCAGGAATATGTCCGTAGTCCCAAAAAAAAATGCAGTGCTGGGGGATCTCCCGGAATACGTCCGTAGTCCCAAAATAAATATTCAAGACATGGGGATCTCCCGGAATACGTCTGTAGTCCCAATTTAAATATGCAACGCAAGATGAAATGATAGGTATGTCATCGAGTTATACAGTTTACACTGACCACAGATAAGGAAAAATAGGGACTTAACTAAGCATGGCGCATAGAATGTCAAATAGGCAGTTAAAACACGTAAGCATGCTTCTCTAATCTAAGCTAAACAATTAAACGTATTAGTGCAATTTAATAAGGGAAAACAGTTTATGATTTAAGAAGGAAAAATGGGATTTTTGCAATAATATCCCGTGCACGTACTCGTCACCTCACGTACACGGCGCCCACACATCAATTAATACCTAACATCCTAAGGGGAAAGTCCCCAACACAAGGTTAGGCAAGTCACTTACCTCAAACGCACAAATCAACATGATATCACGTTCTTGCCACGAGTACCCGACTCCAAATGGCCCGAATCTATTCAAATCAATTGCATAATGTAAATATAATTACAAGTAACTAATTTAACTAATGAATTCAAAGCTAAAGCGTGAAATTAGGGGAAAAGCCCAAAAAGTCTCCCCGGGCCCACATCTCGGAATCGGGTAAAAATTAAAATTATGAACACCCATTCACTCACAAGTTAACTCGTCCAAAAGGTATACAATTCCGACACCTAGAACTCGATCAAAAACCAAAAATTCAATTGGGGAACTTTTTCCCCCCAATTCCCACTCTTTCACTCAAATCCTTTGATTAAATGAGGAAAATTGCTATAGATTACTGAAATATACACAAATTAGAGTTAAGAATTGTTACCCACTGATTTCCTCTTCAAAACTCTTGCAAAATCGCCTTCTCCCGAGCTAAAATTTGAATTGGTGAAAAATAAGGAATGAACCCTCGAATCTGCCTCTTCAACCCAGCGATTTCTGCTTCTGCACTCATGGGGCCACATTTGCGATCCAGCACCTGCGGAAAAATCATCGCAGGTGCGAAGGTCACTTATCCGGGCTGGGGCCGCATCTGTGGGCATTCGGCCGCATCTCCGAGCCTGCATATGCCGCCCCCCCCCCACCGCACCTGCAATCCCAGTTGTTCAATCCCATAACCGCATCTGCGGCTCCGCACCTGTGGTCCAATATCCGCAGGCACGAAAATAACATGTGCAGCAACTTCAACAAAGGCATCAGTCCCCAAACCAATCCGTTAAGCATCTGAAACTCACCCGAGGCCCCTGGGACCTCAACCAAACATACCAACCATTCCTAAAACATCATTAAAACTTAGTCGAGCCTTCAAACCACATCGAACAACACCAAAATAAATATTAAGCACGGATTCAAGCCTAAGAACTTAGAATTTTCCAAATTCTACAAACGACGCCGTACCACATCAAATCTAGTTCGAATGAACTAAATTTTACACACGGGTCACGAATGACACTACGAACCTACAACCACTTTCAAAATTCCATTCCGAACTCGATATAAAAAATTCCACTATCGGCCGAAATCGCCTAAAATCTAACTTCCACCAATTCAAGCCTAAATGTACTACAGACCTCCAAAACATATTCCGGACGCGCTCCTAAGCTCAAAATCACTCAACGGAGCTAACAGAGTTGACAAAATTCCATTCCGGATCCGTCTTCACACAGTTGCGACTACGGTCCAATTTCTAAGGCTTAAACTCACAACTAGGGACTAAGTGTCCAAAAACTCCCCGAATTCCATAACCAATCACTCCGGCAAATTCCAAAAGCAGAAACAAATGTGGGGAAAGCAGATATTAGGGGATCGGGGCTCTAATTCTCAAAACAACTGGTCGGGTTGTTACATCCTCCCCCTCTTAAAACAATCGTTCATCCTCAAACGGTCATAAAGACATACCTGAAACTGTTGAAAGATGAGAGTGCTGGCTGCGCATATCCTGCTCGATTTTCCAAGTTGCCTACTCGACCGGCTGACCCCTCCACTGGACCTTTACTGAAGCAATATTCTTTGACCTGAGCTTTCTGACCTGCCTGTCCAAGATGGCTACTGGCTCCTCAACATAAGATAGATCCTTGTCCAACTGGGCTGAGCTGAAATCCAATACATGAGTCGGATCACCGTGATACTTCCGGAGCATAGACACGGGGAATTCCGGGTGAACTCCTTCTAGACTAGGAGTCAAGGCAAGCTCCTAAGAAACCTCCTCAACTCGCCGCAATATCTCAAAAGGACCAATGAACCTCGGGCGAATCCCATGACGCCCTTCATAGGCGACACCCGAAGCAATACTCGCTCACCAACAATAAATGCCAAATCACAAACCTTCTGGTCCACATAACTCTTCTGTCTGGACTGGGCTGTCCGAAGTATCTCCTGAATCACCTTCACCTTATCCAGCGCATCCTGGACCAAATTTGTACCCAACAATTGGGCCTCGCCCGGCTCAAACCATCCCACTAGGGACCGGCACTGCCTACCATACAAAGCCTCATACGGTGCCATCTAAATGTTGGACTGGTAACTGTTGTTGTAAGCAAACTCTGCAAGTGGAAAGTATTGGTCCCATGACACTCCGAACTCCATCACACAGGCACAGAGCATATCTTCAAGAATCTGAATCGTGCGCTCGAACTACACGTACGTCTGAGGGTGAAAGGTTGTGCTCAGCTCCACCCTAGTAGCCAACTCCTGCTACACGGCTCTCCAAAACCGTGATGTGAACTGTGTACCTCTTTCTAAAATGATGGATACTGGAATACCATGAAGGCGGACAATCTCTCTGATATAAATCTCAGCCAACCTCTCAGAAGAATAAGTGGTCAACAGTGGAATAAAATGAGCTAACTTGGTTAGCCGATCCACGATCACCCAAATAGCATCGAACTTTCTCAAAGTCTGTGGAAGTCCATCTACAAAGTCCATGGTGATCCACTCCCACTTCCACTTTGGGATCTCTAACCTCTGAAGTAATCAACATGGCCTCTGGTGCTCATATTTGACCTGCTGACAGTTGAGACACTTGGCCACAAACCCAACTATATCATTTTTTATCCTCCTCCACCAATAGTGTTGTCTCAAATCCTGGTACTTCTTCGCGGTACCGGAATACGTACGTAGTCCCAAAGTAAATATGCAGTGTTGGGGGATCTCCCGGAATACGTCTATAGTCCCAAAATAAATATGCAGTGCTGGGGGATCTCCCGGAATACGTCTATCGTCCCCAAATAAATATGCAAGATAGTGGGATCTCCCGAAATATGTCAGTAGTCGTGATTTAAATATGCAACGCAAGATGAAATGACAGGTATGGCATCGAGTTATACAGTTTACACTGAACACAGATAAGGAAAAATAGGGACTTAACTAAGCATGATACACAGAATGTCAAATAGGCAGTTAAAACACGTAAGCATGCTTCTCTAATCTAAGCTAAACAATTAAACATATTAGTGCAATTTAATAAGAGAAAACAGTTTATGATTTAGGAAGGAAAACGGGATTTTTGAAATAATAGCCCGTGTACGTACTCGTCACCTCACGTACATGGCGCCCACACATCAATTAATACCAAACATCCTAAGGGGAAAGTCCCCAACACAAGGTTAGGCAAGCCACTTACCTCGACCGCTCAAATCAACTTGATATCACATTCTTGCCACGAGTACCCGACTCTAAATGGCCCGAATATATTCAAATCAATTGCATAATGTAAATATAACTATAAGTAACTAATTTAACTAATTAATTGGAAGCCAAAGCATGAAATAAGGAAAAATGCCCAAATAGTCTCCCCAGGTCCACGTCTTGGAATCAGATAAAAATTATAAATTATGAACACCCATTCACTTACGAGTTCACTCGTCCAAACATTATCCAATTCCGACATCTAGAACTCGATCAAAACCAAAAATTTCAATTGGGGAACTTTTTCTCCCCAATTCCCACTCTTTCACTCAAATCCTTTGATTAAATGAGGAAAATTGCTATAGATTACTGAAATATACACAAATTAGAGTTAAGAATTGTTACCCACTGATTTCCTCTTCAAAACTCTTGCAAAATCGCCTTCTCCCGAGCTAAAATTTGAATTGGTGAAAAATAAGGAATGAACCCTCGAATCTGCCTCTTCAACCCAGCGATTTTTGCTTCTGCACTCATGGGGCCACATTTGCGGTCCAGCACCTGCGGAAAAATCATCGCAGGTGCGAAGGTCACTTATCTGGGCTGGGGCCGCATCTGTGGGCATTCGGCCGCATCTCCGAGCCCGCTTATGCCGTCCCCCCCCCCACCGCACCTGCAATCCCAGTTGTTCAATCCTATAACCGCATCTGCGGCTCCGCACCTGTGGTCCAATATCCGCAGGCGCAAAAATAACAGATGCAGCAACTTCAACAAAGGCATCAGTCCCCAAACCAATCTGTTAAGCATCTGAAACTCACCCGAGGGCCCCGGGACCTCAACCAAACATACCAACCATTGCTAAAACATCATTAAAACTTAGTCGAGCCTTCAAACCACATTGAACAACACCAAAAAAAATATTAAGCACGGATTCAAGCCTAAGAACTTAGAATTTTCCAAATTCTACAAACGACGCCGAACCACATCAAATCTAGTTCGAATGAACTAATTTTACACACAGGTCACGAATGACACTACGAACCTACAACCACTTTCAAAATTCCATTCCGAGCTCGATATAAAAAATTCTACTATCGGCCGAAATCGCCTAAAATCTAACTTCCACCAATTCAAGCCTAAATGTACTACAGACCTCCAAAACATATTCCGTACGCGCTCCTAAGCTCAAAATCACTCAACGGAGCTAACACAGTAAACAAAATTCCATTTCGGATCCGTCTTCACACAGTTCCGACTACGGTCCAATTTCTAAGGCTTAAACTCCCAACTAGGGACTAAGTATCCAAAAACTCCCCGAATTCCATAACCAATCACTCCGGCAAATTCCAAAAGCAAAAACAAATGTGGGGAAAGCAGATATTAGGGGATCGGGGCTCTAATTCTCAAAACAACCGGTCGGGTTGTTACATTCTCCCCCTCTTAAAACAATCGTTCGTCCTCAAACGAGCATAAAGACATACCTAAAACTGTTGAAAGATGAGAGTGCTGGCTGCGCATATCCTGCTCGGTTTTTCAAGTTGCCTACTCGACCGGCTGACCCCTCCACTGGACCTTTACTGAAGCAATATTCTTTGACCTGAGCTTTCTGACTTGCCTGTCCAAGATGGCTACTGGCTCCTCAGCATAAGATAGATCCTTGTCCAACTGGGCTGAGCTGAAATCCAATACATGAGTCGGATCACCGTGGTACTTCCAGAGCATAGACACTGGGAATTCCGGGTGAACTCCTTCTAGACTGGGAGTCAAGGCAAGCTCCTAAGAAACCTCCTCAACTCGCCGCAATATCTCAAAAGGACCAATGAACCTCGAGCGAATCCCACGACGCCCTTCATAGGCGACACCCGAAGCAATACTCGCTCACCAACAATAAATGCCAAATCACAAACCTTCTGGTCCGCATAACTCTTCTGTCTGGATTGGGCTGTCCGAAATATCTCCTGAATCACCTTCACCTTATCTAGCGCATCCTGGACCAAATTTGTACCCAACAATTGGGCCTCGCCCGGCTCAAACCATCCCACTAGGGACCGGCACTGCCTACCATACAAAGCCTCATACGGTGCCATCTAAATGTTGGACAGGTAACTATTGTTGTAAGCAAACTCTGCAAGTGGAAAGTATTGGTCCCATGACACTCCGAACTCCATCACACAGGCACAGAGCATATCTTCAAGAATCTGAATCGTGTGCTAGAATTACACGTACGTCTGAGGGTGAAAGGTTGTGCTCAGCTCCACCCTAGTAGCCAACTCCTGCTACACGGCTCTCCAAAATCGTGATGTGAACTGTGTACCTCTTTCTAAAATGATGGATACTGGAATACCATGAAGGCGGACAATCTCTATGATATAAATCTCAGCCAACCTCTCAGAAGAATAAGTGGTCAACAGTGGAATAAAATGAGCTAACTTGGTTAGCCGATCCACGATCACCCAAATAGCATCGAACTTTCTCAAAGTCCGTGGAAGTCCATCTACAAAGTCCATGGTGATCCGCTCCCACTTCCACTTTGGGATCTCTAACCTCTGAAGTAATCAACATGGCCTCTGGTGCTCATATTTAACCTGCTGACAGTTGAGACACTTGGCCACAAACCCAACTATATCCTTTTTTATCCTCCTCCACCAATAGTGTTGTCTCAAATCCTGGTACTTCTTCGCGGTACCGAAATACGTACGCAGTCCCAAAGTAAATATGCAGTGTTGGGGGATCTCCCGGAATACGTCTATAGTCCCAAAATAAATATGCAGTGCTGGGGGATCTCCCGGAATACGTCTGTCATCCCCAAATAAATATGCAAGACAGTGGGATCTCCCAAAATATGTCAGTAGTCCTGATTTAAATATGCAACGCAAGATGAAATGACAGGTATGGCATCGAGTTATACAGTTTACACTGAACACAGATAAGGAAAAATAGGGACTTAACTAAGCATGACGCACAGAATGTCAAATAGGCAGTTAAAACACGTAAGCATGCTTCTCTAATCTAAGCTAAACAATTAAACATATTAGTGCAATTTAATAAGGGAAAACAGTTTATGATTTAGGAGGGAAAACGGGATTTTTGAAATAATAGCCCGTGTACGTACTCATCACCTCACGTACATGGCGCCCACACATCAATTAATACCAAACATCCTAAGGGGAAAGTCCCCAACACAAGGTTAGGCAAGCCACTTACCTCGACCGCTCAAATCAACTTGATATCACATTCTTGCCACGAGTACCCGACTCTAAATGGCCCGAATCTATTCAAATCAATTGCATAATGTAAATATAACTACAAGTAACTAATTTAACTAATTAATTGGAAGCCAAAGCGTGAAATTAGGAAAAATGCCCAAATAGTCTCCCCAGGTCCACGTCTTGGAATCGGATAAAAATTATAAATTATGAACACCCATTCACTTACGAGTTCACTAGTCCAAACATTATCCAATTCCGACATCTAGAACTCGATCAAAACCCAAAAATTCAATTGGGGAACTTTTTCCCCCAATTGCCACTCTTTCACTCAAATCCTTTGATTAAATGAGGAAAATTTCTATAGATTAATGAAATATACACAAATTAGAGTTAAGAATTTTTACCCACTAATTTCCTCTTCAAAACTCTTGCAAAATTGCCTTCTCCGGAGCTAAAATTCGAATTGGTGAAAAATGAGGAATGAACCCTCGAATCTTCCTCTTCAACCCAGCGATTTTCGCTTCTGCATTCATGGGGCCGCATTTGCGGTCCAGCACCTGCACAAAAATCATCGCAGGCGCGAAGGTCACTTATCCAGGCTGGGGCCGCATCTGCGAGCCCGCTTCTGCGGTCCCTCCCCCCTCCCCCCCCCCCCAACCACACCAGCGATCCAAGCTGTGCAAAATAACATGTGCTACAACTTTAGCAAAGGCATAAGTCCCCAAATCAATCAGTTAAGTATCTGAAACTCATTTGAGGCCCCCAGGACCTCACCCAAACATACCAACCATTCCTAAAACATTATTCAAACTTAGTCGAGCCTTCAAAACACATCGAACAACACCAAAAACATTAATTAAGCACGGATTCAAGCCTAAGAACTTAGAATTTTCCAAATTCTATAAACGACGCCGAACCACATCAAATCTAGTCCTAATGAATTAAATTTTACACACAGGTCACGAATGACACTACGAACCTACAACCACTTTCAAAATTCCATTCCGAGCTCGATATAAAAAATTCCACTATCTGCCGAAATCGCCGAAAATCTAACTTCCGCCAATTCAAGCCTAAATGTACTACAGACCTCCAAAACATATTCCGGACGCGCTCCTAAGCTCAAAATCACTCAACGGAGCTAACAGAGTTGACAAAATTCCATTCCGGATCTGTCTTCACACAGTTGCGACTACGGTCCAATTTCTAAGGCTTAAACTCACAACTAGGGACTAAGTGTCCAAATATTCCCCGAATTCCATAACCAATCACTCGGGCAAATCCCAAAAGCAGAAACAAATGTGGGGAAAGCAGATATTAGGGGATCGGGGCTCTAATTCTCAAAACAACCGGTCGGATCGTTATAATCTCGTGCCACAATAACAACTGCACGACAGAAACCGCATGCCACAATAACAACCGCACTGCAGAAACTTCGTGCCACAATAACAACCGCACGGCAGAAACCTAGTGCCACAATAACAATCGCATGGCAGAAACCTCGTGCCACAATTACAACTGCACGGAAGAAACCGTGTGCCGCAATAACAACTTCACGACATAAACCTCGTGCCATAATAACAACCGCACGACAGAAGAACTTAAGAGCCCTAAACGGTCAAATCTCCACAAATAAGCCCAAGCACGTACTCGTCACCTCGCGTACACGGGCTTCACATGACACAATTAGCACCAAAGACTCAAATACTAAGGGCTAGTTCCCCCCACACAAAGTTAGGCAAGATACTTACCTCAAAGAAGCTTAGATCGTTACTCTAAAATGACCTTCTCGAGTGAAACAACCTCCGGACGGCTCAAATCTAGTCAAAATAACTTCAATTCATAAATTAAACTCATAGAAAACAATTTTGGGTAATAAAGCTTCAATCTTCAACAAGAACTAAAAGTCAACCCAAAAGTCAAACCTCCGGCTCGCACCTCGGAACCTGATAAAATTTACAAAACCTGAAAGCCCAGTCCTATACAAGTTCGACCATACCAAAAATTATCAATTTTCGATATCAATTCGTACTTCAAATCATCATTTCCATTTTCCTCAACTCAAAACACTAATTATAAGATACAAATAAAGATGGGATCATGGAATATAGTAAATTCTGGGTGAAGAACACTTACCCCAATGTTTTTCTTGAAAAACCCATGAAATATATCTAAACCTCGAGGTCTACAACTCAAAATATGTTGGAAATGGCCAAACCCTAGACTTATATGATTATGCCTAGCCACGATCGCACCTGCGATGCATTGGCCACTTTTACGGCGTCGCATTAGCGACAAAAAATTCGCTTTTATGGAGAATCACTGGCAACCGCTCACCGCACCTGTGGAGAAAGCCCTGCTTCTGCGCTAATGCAGGTGCAGCCAGTATTGCACTTTTGTACTGCCTCTTCGCTCCCACGCCTTTCTCGTCTGTTTTCGCGATCACGCTGGTGCGAAATATTCTTCACACCTGCGGCAATTGCCTAGACCTGCCCATTTCACTTATGCGACCATTTCACGCTTCTGCGTGCACGCACCTACAGACCTTCAGGTGCGAAGACACCAGTTAACAGAAAATTCCAGCAGCCCCAAACAAAGCTCCAACGATCTGAACCCCGTCCGAAACTCATCCGAGCCACTTTGGACCTCGTCTAAATATACCAATAAGTCCCATAATGTAACATGGACCTACTCGAGGCCTCAAATCTTATCAAACAACGTCGAAACTATGAATCGTACCACAAATCGAACATATGAATTTCCAAGTCTTCTAACTCCCAAAACGCATGCCGAAACATATCAAATCAACCCGGAATAATGCCAAATTCTGCATGCAAGTCCCGATGACATAATGGAGCTAATCCAAATCTCAGAACCGCATTCTAGGCCTGATATCACCAAAAACAATGCTCGGTCAAACCTCTTAATCTTCCAAAACTTCAACTTTCCAATTTTTTTGCCGAATGCTTCAAATTACACTACGGACCTCCAAATCCAAATACGGACGCAAGCTCAAGTCCAAAATCACCATACAAAGCTATTAAAATCGCCAAAATGCCATTTCGAAATCATCTACACAAAAATCAAAACTCCTGTCAACTCTCACCGCCTAAGCTTCTAAAATAAGACTCATTCCCCCAAATTGATCTCGAATCATCCGAAAACTGAACTCGATCATACACGCAAGTCATAACACATAATACGAAGCTGATCAGGACCTTATGCCTCCGAACGAGACATTAATCCTCAAAACAACCGGTCAGGTCATTACATTCTCCCCCTCTTAAACAAACCTTTGCCTTCTAACGTGCCAAGAACCATTCTGAAGTCATCAAATCACTGAGTAAACCACCATGCATACACCCGCGGGTGACCCCATGTCACCCCAATCCACATAGGCCCGACAACATCATCTCTACTGAATATTATCCCCCTTCCCCCCCCCCCCCACACACTAATAGGCCTTTAAACCAAATTTCTCAACATTTGATCATCTCCTAAAGACCCGATTCCTACATCCACACCCGTTATCAACCTCAGCTTGATGTAACAACTTATGCCTACACTCACAAGGTTCAACCACACGACGTAACACGTCACACATATGCCCATAACCACATCTCTTGCCACATTAGTTGCCCATAATCATATCCAGCACCGACAATTAGTCTCATACTCGTTAGAACCCTGTTTAACACCATCATAACACTGACACCGATGCAAGAAACATTAAGACCTCATAACTATTCACCCGAAGCAATAAATCACATTTAGCGCCACTAAGGCACACACTTCGCAAGCTAGAACTCAATAGGTACAACACGAATATGAAAGAATATACAAGGAAACACATGAAGAGACTATCAAACACGCATAACAGTAATCATCCCCTATCAGTACCATACTACGAACCAATTACACAAGGGGGACTAAAAAAATATGAACAAATCGCAAGGATTTCATCCTGATATAACTCTACCACGGCACACAGCCCGGTTCAAACACATCAAAATACATGACACTGTAAGGGTCTCACCCTCAACTCTGAATCGCAAGTACAATACATATCATACCAACCGAAACCTTCCCCTAATTCAATTCAGCCAGCAAAATCACAACATATATTGAACTCCCACACCGGTAGAGCATCTAAATCACAAATCTTAGCCTATCACCCACAAAACACATCAGAACTATCGAAATGCGTAACAGAATGACACTTCTAGTCTCATAACTCTTAATAATGAATAAAACAAAATGATAGACATGGGCTACCACTATAGAATCTCCCAACAGGGGTAAACCCATAAGTAGAGTACAAGATAGCGAAACTCACCCATATGTGAAGTAAAATAGAAGGACTCACCCTGATAAACAGAACCGGAACCAGATATACCTGATGATCCTCTATAACAAATCGAAACCATAATTGTACGACATCAACTAGTGCAGTGGCCTCACCCCACTGTAGAAAACAGATCAATGGGTCGGGCCTCCCCTTCTTAGGTGCCCTCTATTCACCTGACTTGTAACCCAAGTTTGCGGTGCAAGGATATTAGCAACTGGAGAAGAACTCATAGCCTGAATACCCTACTATGACACATCTGTCCGGAGTCTGGAAAAATATCTCACCATGTGGCTGGTATTTCCTCACTCAAAGAAACCTCTCCGTTGACATGGCTATGGAAGTTGTCCGGTACGAGTACCCTGAGACCCATGGATACCTGAAACACTGTGCGAAACCTGAAGTGCAAACTGAACTAGATGACCCAAAAAACCTTTACCATGTCGTACCCTGCATCCAAAATAGGAACTAATAGGTCTAACCGGTCTACGAGGCCTCTTAACCTCCCTGCCTTGTCCCTTCTGACTCCGCATGCCCTCTAATCGGCGAGCGATCTCTACCACTTGCTGAAATGGAACATCTGACTCCAACTCCCGAGCCCTACTAAATTGGATATCATGACTGAGTCCCCCAATGAACCTGCAGCCTTGCTCTCTAACTGTAGAAACCAATTAAGGTGCATGTATGGACAATTCGTTGAATATAATGGCACACTCTGACACGGACATAGCGCCCCGACGCAACTGCTCAAACTCCACACACCATGCATCTCGAAGGGTCTGGGGAAACAAACTCTCTCAAGTTCACAAACTCTCTCAAGTGAAGCTGCATCGGCCTGACTACCTAACTCATACGCTCGCCACCACTGATATGCTACTCCCTTAAGCCGGACCATCGTAAAAGCAACCCAACTTGTCTCCATAATACCCATAGTGCGGAGAATACGATAGCATTCCCCTAGGAACCCATAAGCATCCTCTAAAGCCAAATTACTGAAAGTATGAGGGTATTACTTCTTGAACCTTGCAAGTCTAAGTTGCTCCTCCTCATATTTTATTTCCCTAACCACGGGATGAATTGGGGTAACCGGCTGTGTCGACATGACAGCTGGAACCTGAGCAATGTGGACTCTCTACTCTGGAATACGAGTGGCGGGAGTTTGAGCTCCTCCCCTGATTTATGAAGTAGCTGATGCAACCGGTATCAACCTTTCCTGAGGCAATGTTCCGAACATGCTCAAGAATTGTGCTAAAGTCTCCTGAAGTCCCGAGGTAACAACAGGCGCCTCCAATACCTGTCCCCCCAACATGAGCTATTGGCGGCTCCTCAATTGTTGCTCTGACATATGCTCTAGCTGTAGCACGTGGTCCTCCTCGACCTATGCCTCTGCCCCAATCCCTAGCAACACCGGCTCTGGGGAAGCATCGTTGGTAACCACAATGCGTGTCCTCACTAATTGTAAAAGAATAGAATGACACAAGTTCAAACTTCGAGATCAATAAACTCACACGATAGGAATTAAGGAAGTGAAACTGTCTTAATAGTTTCGTAGCCTATCGAAGATAAGTACATGCATCTCCGTACCGATCCGTAAGACTCTACTAAACTCGTTTATGGCTCGTAGCACCTATGAACCTAGAGCTCTAATACCAACTTGTCACGACCCAAATTTTTCCACATAGGATGTCATGACGACACCTAGTCTCTAAAACTAGGTAAGCCTAACACTTACTGAATTAATAGAAGAATTTAACCAATAATTGATAAATATGAAATAGAAACCTTATTACACAACTTACAATTCCCAAAACTGGTAGTACAAATCATAAGCCCTACTGAGTTTACTAAGAACTAAATACAACTGTTTGGAATGGAAGTTAAACAATACAAATACAAAATCAGAGGGTGGTTGCGAGGCCTGTGAACATGACGGTAGGTTTACTTTGAGTCTCCACAGCTCGACCAGCCAGCTAATAATCAACAACAATTGTGGCACCTAGATTTGCACAAAAATGTGCAGAAGCATAGTATCAGTACACCACATCGGTATCCAGTTATTATAAAGACTACCTTGGTGAAGTAGTGACGAAGGACAGTCAAGACACCTGCCGGACTAAACAACTTGAACAAGTGTGAAGGTGAACTAATTAAGGAAACAATATTAATATAAAGCTAAGCGGGGTAAGGAACACAGATTAATACTTGCAGTGATACACTAATAACAACAATATTTAATAAGCAGTCAAGTAATAACGTTATAGAGTAAACTGAACATAGTCTAAGCCAGTGAAACTAAATAAAAGAAAACCAACAACAACTCAATAAGAAAAATCGCTCTCACATCAGGTTTGTTCAAGCATTTCCACGAGGTACCGAACCTCATAATTACGACTCATGGTCCCAATTCTTGAACCCTAATCACTTGGCACCTTGTGCCCACATTTCAATCCATAACCGCACGGACGACTTACGTGCCAAGAGGACAACTCTCACACAGAAGGCAAGTAGACAAGAGTACATGTGATGTTCAATAACGTCAGGACACATCTCCTTAAATCGATATGGGTGATTCATCTACGTGTATGTTTGTGCACGTGTTCTACCAAATTCAAGTTCAAAGTTTAAGTGTGGAGATAAGGAATGGCACATAAAAAACAAACACCACTAAATATACTGTGTAAATAAGATAGCAATGAAGTCGATAAAACGACAAGCATAAAAAGATTAGCTACATAGAACTGAGCAATAGAGCAACATTGAGGAAAACAATTAGCAGTATGCTTAGGAAAACAACAATCAAAGATAAGTGCACAGAAAAAGGGGAAATGACAACAAAGCCCTCCCGAGGCACTGCCTCGTAGTCTGAAATTATAAAATGAATCACAACGGCACGGCAGAAACCTCGTGCAAACAATAACAACCGCACAGCAGAAACCTCGTGCCACAATAACAGCCGCAAGACAAAAACCTTGTGCCACAATAACAGCCGCAAGACAAAAACCTTGTGCCACAATAACTACCGCACGACAGAAACCTTATGCCACACAACACTGAATACAACAACATCTATGACAATACACAAGAATATGGCAAGTAAATCAACTCAGGAACTATAGAACACAAAGATACGGACGAACGAGCTCACAAGGAAAGACACAACATAAAATAATGGTACAACATAGCAATAGCTCAACAAGGAAATGATATTGTGTATCAATGATTCCACATAAGTACAATTCAAGTATAAGAGGGATAACGTGAATCAATGACTCCAATTAAGGGTAAGTCAACAATAATAAGGGATAACAAAACTTCAATTAGGGTTGAGCAATTACGGAAGAGATTCAACAAACTCAATTAAGAATAAGCAGATTATAGGAAAGATAATAATAACTTCAATCAAGGATAAGCAATCACATAAAGGATATCATAGCAATAAAAGAAGCAACAACTTTAGTTTAAGGGACATAAAAGTTTAATCGGTAATAAGGGCAAAACATGGAGCAATTAATTCCAATTAAGACACGTAAGGGTGAATTTCGAAAATGGGGGATTTAACATAACAAAACAACTTCATATCTAATGAACATAAGAACCTAAGAGACCCAAACGGTCAAATCTCCACAAATAAGCCCGAGCAGGTACTCTTCACCTCACGTACACAAGCTTCACATGACACAATTAGCACCAAAGACTCAAATCCTAAGGGGTAGTTCCCCCCCTCCCTCCCCCCACAAAGTTAGGCAAGATACTTACCTCAAAGAAGCTAGACTGATACTCAAAAATGACCTTCTCGAGTGAAACAACCTCCGAACGACTCATATCTAGCCAAAATAACTTTAATTCATAAATTAAACTCATAGAAAATAATTCCGGGTAATAAAGCTTCAATCTTTAAAAAGAACTAAAAGTCAACCCAAAAGTCAAACCCTGGGCCTACACCTCGGAACTCGATAAAATTTACAAAACCCGAATGCCCATTCCAATACGAGTTCAATCATACCAAAATTATTAATTTCCGACATGAATTCATCCTTCAAATCATCATTTTACATTTTGAAATATTTCTTCAAATACTCCCATTTTCCTCAACTCAAAACACTAATTATAAGATATAAATAAAGATGGGATCATGGAATATAGTAAATTTTGTGTGAAGAACACTTACCCCCAATGATTTTCTTGAAAACACCCATGAACAACCTCTCAAAACTGAGGTCTACAACTCAAAATATGTTGAAAATGGCCAAACCCTCGACTTATATGATTTTGCCCAGGCACGATCGCACCGACGCATTGGACACTTCTGCGGTAGCGCATTTACGACAAAACATCTGCTTTTTCGGAGAAAAACTAGAGGCCTCTCACCGCACCTGCGAAGAAAGCCCCGCTTCTACGCTAACGTAGGTGCGGCCAGTGTGGCGCTTCTGCGCTGCCTCTTCGTTCCTGCACCTTTCTCGTCTGCTTCCGCGATCACGCATGTGCGGAATATTCTTCGCAACTGCCCAAACCTACCCATTTTACTTCTGTGACCATTTCATGCTTCTATGTGCATGCACCTGCGGACCCTCACGCGCAGGTGCGAAGACACCAGTTAACAGAAAATTCCAGCAGCCCCAAACAATGCTCCAATGATCTGAACCCCATCCGAAACTCATCCGAGTCACTCGGGACCTCGTCCGAATATACCAATAAGTCCCATAATTTAACATGAACTTACTCAAGGCGTCTAATCACATCAAACAACGTCGAAACCAAAAATCGAAACTTATGAACTTCCAAGTCTTCTAACTCCCAAAACCCGTGCCGAAACATATTAAATCAACCCAGAATAACGTCAAGTTTTGCATGAAAGTACAAATGACATAACGGAACTAATCCAACTCTAGGAACCGCAATCTGTGCATGATATCACCAAAGCCAACGCTCGGTCAAACCTCTCAATCTTCCAAAACTTTAACTTTCTAATTTTTCGCTGAATACTTCAAATTACCCTACGGACCTCCAAATCCGGATGCACGCCCAAGTCAAAAAATAACCATGCAAAGCTATTGGAATCATCAAAATGCCATTTTGGAGTCGTCTACACAAAAATCAAAACACCGGTCAACTCTCACCGCCTAAGCTGCTAAAACAAGAATCTTTCCTCCAAATTGATCCTGAATCATCCGAAAACTAAACTTGGCCATACACACAAGTCATAACACATAATACGAAGCTTATCAAGACCTTATTCCACCGAACGGGATGTTAATTATCAAAATGATCGGTCGGGTCGTTACAGATTTCTTCTTATCCTCAGGTAAAATTCCCTACTGCAGATAATTCACAAATTCATTCCTCCAATCCCAAGTTAAATTATCAAAATTTACTTTGTTTCTGGTTTGATTACAGGCTGAATGAGACAAGTGCACCACGATTGTATTTTCCGTGTTTGACACATCATCCACGGACCCCAAATTTGCTAACGCATCAGCTTCTGCATTTTCTTCCCTTGGTATTTGAACAACTTTCCAAGTTTGGAACTGCCGTAGTAGAGCTCGTACCTTTTCCAATTACTGTTGCATTCGTGTCTCTCTAGCCACGTAACTCCCTTCCTGTCACGATCCAAAATCCAACTTGTCGTGATGGCACCTAACCCAACCCGTTAGGTAAGCTGATTACTAACTATCCAATTTCACTAATAATTATTAAAGCAATTTAAGTGAATAAAGGTCTTAATCGTGTACAATCCCCAAGAACTGGTCGTACAAATCATGAGCTTCTAAGAATAGAGTATACAAAGTGGAAATGAAATAAATACATAGTCTGTTTGAATAATACATAAGCAGAACTTTTATAAATCTAAGGCTACCCTGTACAAGAGGCAGCTACAACAGGAACGCAGGTACATCTTCAAGTCCCGCAACCATCGAGCACAGCAACAACAGCAGCCAACATCTGCACGCAATGTGCAAAAGTGTAGTATCAGTACAACCGACCCCATGTACTAAGTAACAAACTTAACCGTAGGTTGAAAGTAGTGACGAGATTCCACCAAGGTCGGGTCCAAAACCAATAGTCCACAACAATCCATAACAACAATAAGCAAATAATACCAGAAGTAACTCAGAGATAAAATGCTCAGCCAAATCATGATTTCAAAAATAATAGTTCTTCCTTTCAAATACATCAGTGAAACTCATATCGTTTGCCGGAGTTGCCAAAAATATGAATAGTTTGAAAATAATAAATTTCTCCCAAAATCTTGTCAATAATAAATAAGATGTTTCATTTTCCTTCCGGATAACCCATGTAAACACAAATGCATCACTTTGCCAATCTGTCAAAAATGTGTGATCAATCATGAATGATGTGATGTTGTACAGCATGAGGAAAATACATCTCTATGCATGTATGTCATGTGTGCATGCCAATGCGATGCAGCTCAATGATAAAATCATAAACAGCCCCTCGGGCAGGACATCACTCATATACAGCCACTCGGGCAAACCTCACAGTCACTCGTGCCACTCGGGCATACTTCACAATCACTCTTGCCACTCGGGCATACCTCACAATCACTCTTGCCACTCAGGCATACCTCACAATCACTCATGCCTCCCAGTCACTGAACACTCGGCACTCGCACTCAGTAGGTACCTGCGCTCACTGGGGGTGTGTACAGACTCCGAAGGGGCTCCTTCAGCCCAAGCGCTATAATCTGCACAGACAACTCACATGCTGTACGGACAACTCACGTGCTATAATAATAAAGTGTGTTGCAGGCGGGCAGCCCCAATCCACACTCATACTCACAAATCAGGCCCTCGGCCTCACTCAGTCATAAGTATGTTGCAGGCGGGCATCCCCGATCCACACTCATCCTCACAAATCAGGCCCTCAGCATCACTCAGTCATAAATATCTCAAGCCACTTGGCATTTCAGTAAAACAGGGCATTCGGCCCAAAACATTTATATGCATCAAAATAGAGTCATAAAATTGAGTTATGATATGCAATGAAATGAATATGACTGAGTATGAATTTTCAATTTAACACAATAATTCACAGCAATATGACCTCTATGGGTCCCAATAATACTGGCACATAGCCTCAACATGATTTTTAATATGCTTTTCAGCTCAATTTCTTTAACACATAAAACCACTTGGAAAAATGCCAAGGTTATTTAACTATAACCACATAAACAATTATGTCACGATTTCTATAGTGCACGCCCACGCGCCCGTCACCTACATGTGCGTCACCTCCCAACAATTCACAAAAATACATATATTTAGGGTTCATACCCTTAACTCCAAGATTAGAAGAGTTACTTACCTCGAACAAGCCGAATCCAATGTCGAGCAAGCTAATTAATGCTCCAGAAATCCCATTATGCGCGTATCAACTCCCGAACGTGTCGAATCTACCACAATTAATTTGATTCAGTCCACATAATTCATAGGAATTAATTCCATATCAAAATGCTAATATTTTCACAAAATCCGAAATTACGCCCCAAAAATTACCGTGGGGCCCACGTCTCGAAATCTGACAAAAGTTATAAAATATTAATTCCCATTCAACCACGAATCCAACCATATAAATTTTACTCAAATCCGACATCAACTTGACCCTCAAATCTCCAAATTAAACCAAGAGGGTTTTCAAAATGTTTCCAACTTAATTCACCAATTACATGTTAAAAACAACCATGAATTCGGGTAATTTAACCAATATTGAGTTAAAAACTCTTACCCCGTTGTTTTCCTTGAAAAACTCCCAAACATCGCCTCTTCCCGAGCTCCAATCCATCAAAAATGGAAAATGGCACGAAGTCCCATTTTCTGAACTCAAACTTTCTGTCCAGACCTCTCTTCTTCGCGAACGTGACAGGTCCCTCGTGTTCGCGTAGCACAAAATGTGCTTCCCAACATTTGCTCTTCACGAACGCAATGCTTTACGGATCCCTTCTTCGCGAACGCGAGCATCCCTTCGCGGACGCGAAGGCAAAAACCCATGCCCACTATGTTTCCCTTCACGAACGCGATACCCCATACGCGAACGCGGTGCACAACCCAGCTTCTCTTTGCGAACGCGAGACCCCTTCGCGAACGCAAAGAGTAAATCCTGCCAGCCACAAATTCCTCTTCGCGAACGCGAGGTCCCACTCGCGAATGCGAAAGAGAAAATCCAAAAAAAGCAGCAACAGATATCAGCAATCTCACCAAGGCCAAAAATGGTCCGTTAACCATCCAAAACTCACCTGAGCCCCTTGGGACCTCAACCAAATATACCAACAAGTCCTAAAACATCGTACGGACTTAGTGGAACCCTCAAATCACCTCAAATAATGCTAAAATCATGAATTACATCCCAATTCAAGCCTAATGAACTTTGAAATTTCTAGTTTTTACAAACGACTCCGGAACCTATCAATTCACGTCCGATTGACCCCAAATTTTGCACACAAGTCATAAACAACATAACGGAGCAATGAAATTTTCAGAACTGGATTCCAACCTCGATATCAAAAAGTCAACCCCCACCCCCGGTCAAACTTTTCAAAATTCAACATCCGACATTTCAAGCCTAATTCCACTATGGGCCTCCAAATAATTTTTCGAACACGCTCCTAAGTCCAAAATCACCATACGGAGCTATTGGAATCATCAAAATTAAATTTCAATGTCATTTACACATAAGTCAATATCCGGTCAACTATTTCAACTTAAGCTTCCAATATGAAAACATTCTTCCAAGCTAACTCCGAAGTACCTTAAAACCAAAACCGACAATTCACACAAGTCATAATACCTCGTAGGAAGTTATTCAAGACTTTAAATACTTGAAAGGAGCGTAAATGCTCAAAACGACCGGTCAGGTCGTTACAATCTCCCCCACTTAAACATACGTTCATCCTCGAACGTGCCAAGAGTTGTTCTTAACCTTCAAATCTCGATTCCACCTTACCACGCACATACCCGGGGGTGATATCATGTCACCCTATTCTATATAGGCCTGACCACACAATATAACTGAAAATCAATAATTTAACATTAGCCTAAAAACCTTGGAGCCAAATTTCTAATATCCAAAATTCTTTTCAAGATCCGAATCTCCCATCTACACACTATATATGCCTGAACAAGCTATATCAAGCTATATCCATAACCCCAGATATGATCGCATTACATACTACACAACTCACATGCTCGTAGCACCATTCCCGATCACAGTAATTACTCCAAACCAACCAAGTACTAGTATAAAACCTCATGTCAAACCAAACCTCGTTCCAAAACCTTCATACACTGCCAATGATGAAAGGAACAATCAAAAAGTCATAACCACTCATCAGATCAACGAGCCATGGAGCTCTCTCGCCCCAACCAAAACCATATTCCTCTTGAATATACCATAATCAATCCTGATAGTACCCATTCTAGGTCCAATGACCTTATATTATTAAACACAAATATCCCACAGACACGCCGAATCAATATAACTCCAGCCACCATTGCGCAATCCGTGTACCCAAATATGGGATATGTCTCAAAGAAGAGATTCGTATTGCAAGTTCAACCAGCACTACCACAGCCGCAATGTTACAAACAATTCCTCAAATTTCGTGAAGCCATAAGTGCATGTGAACAATTGTAGAGGAAGGAAATTAATGAATTAGATAAATTATCATAGAAATAAAATTCCCACACACTGCACGGACAACTCACGTGCCAATAATATGAATCGTCTGGCATGATCACGGGCCTCCAGTCCCAGCATTTCATACATGAACAATTAAACAAGTACACTTGTATATGATAATGAAATAAGATTCCCTTGCTCCTGGACTGGTATAAATAACACACCATAGTGTAAGCATGTGCGAAGTCTGCTATCACACTTCAAATCAGCAATTTTACGCAGAATTAGTAACTACCCCGTTTATTTAGGGAATCATCTTCTTTATAACCTCAAGTATAGCCCAGATAGTTCTCAACAAAGGTACGAATACGGGAAACATTATAACTTTACGCTAAACAGTCGACTCTAGGCATATAATAGCCTAAGCATTCTTCTGAATATCAATACTTGCTCTAATGCCCGCACATGGGCTCCAACCTCACATATATGCACACTTATTGCGCGTAGCTATCACAAATAATTAACGCAACTAGTGCCTCCACTGAGTTAAAATAAAATACTCACCTCAAACAGGACGCAACCCGAAACAATATACTTCTGAGAACTCCCAGTCTCCAATTTCATCAAACACATGAATCACCGTAACTAATCCCAACTACGGCACTATAATGACTGACACATCTTCCATTCACGATCATCCCATAAGGAATACTTTCATAATCCTTCCATGCCACATAGCAATAATTTGAATACCAGTAGTCTATCAACCAGGTGAGTACTGCAATACTAATGAACATCCGTAAGTCAAAACACAATGCGCCTTTTGAAATGCGCACCCTATTTAGGGATCACCGAGAAGTTATAACATTCATCTAATTATCTGAAATTGACCATTCTGTCGAAAATTTGTGATCTTCCTTTCAAGAATGAGCTGCCACCTTGTACATGCAAATCTTAATCCCGCGCCACACACCACATCTATCATGTCATCATGTGACAAGCACGAGAATCTTATTATCAACTTTGGGTAACTAACAATTACATACCCGGTCATTTAGTAACCTTCATCTTGCTTTATTTCCAGGAGGAATTCATAATACACAACATGTTCCCTACACCGGTAGAATATATCCGGTTAAACCCATGGTAGAAACCATTAAGAACACTTTGAAACCATTTTCACCTAACCAAGCTATCAGAACTAAATCCATATAACTCCACCAAGCCACACAAGTTTCCAAATCCGAGAGTATTGCCACAAAACACCCGTAAAGCTTCACCTCATCATAAGAACTAAAAGAACCGAGCATACCATTACCATATTGATCCAGCATGTTACTCATTTATCCTATTTCCTACTAGTTTCTTCTGGATTATCCTCAAGTTGCCATTTCTCCTTGTCAAAACACCATTACTTTACCCAAAGCTAACTACAAGACATCCTAACATAAAACTACACTACCCTAAGGCCCATAAGCCACTGTATTCTCCTTAAGCACCTCCATAAATACCACAACTGTAATACTCACTCTGAAAATATCTTATGTGAATCTAAAATTGTTCCTCTTTCCTTTCTTATACTGAAATGTAGAATTCATAGTCAAATAGAATTATCGCACATCCCGATACCATCCAATGTAATTAACCAATTCTAGTGATTTACAAAGTCAAAAAAATTTCAATTTCCATATATACATTTTGAATCCATTAAAACCCTCTCGAGAGTCATCCACTCTGCTCAAATCTAATTTACTCCACCCCAAATGGGCCAAAAGATATGTGCTCCTTTAGCACGATCAACACTCAAAGAAGTAACTCTGCCTTAACACGACCAATCGAATTCATACTTCGTGCGCACTACATCTTTCAAATTATCAACTTAATCATTCCATTATTTTCATAAAGTTAAATGTAACCCATATCCAGGAATTTACTTACCCGAGTCATCCTCTTTCTTCACCTCTGTAAGTCATAACTAACCCACAAGTATGCCTCAAACCAAAACTAAAATTTAACATATATCCATGATACTGAATTGTCAATAGCAGACTCACCCACTTGGCTCAAAGCCATAGAACAAAACATTCCATAATTCACAATACCCATACCCTATTACTGTCATAATACCATAGTTAGTGCCACAAAATTCTTCTCAAGCTCATGCAATGCCAACCATAAAACTACCCCAAATCATCCGCTAAGATCGCAATCATTCTCTTGATACTCAAGTCGACTTTCTCAGCCAAATTCGAATTCAAATCTCCACACATACGCCCCACTGGCAGAAAAGAAACCCTCCACTCATATTACAAGGAACACACCTACGTAGATTACTTTCCAGGAGATAACCCACCTCCCTAGCCTCAATTGGCATCTTGTTATGTATTTTCGCAACCCCAATTTATATGCAATCACTAATTCTTTCCAAGTCCAAACTTATTAACAAGACACGAGAATTTAGTTTGTCCAAAAATTTAACAATGTAAAAGATCCTTAAAAATATTCATACTGAAGACTGTTCCCCACATCAATTCAAAAATCAAGCACCCAATGGCCTTTCCTTTACATTTCAAGGAAACACTTCTCGTCATATTCAAATCGTCTTAACACATCCTGCAGTTACATCATACACATGACAAAGCCATTTCACCGCTCATCGAGCCACAAATTCCATTGTAAGGTCATTACCGGACATATGAGTCCAATTGTACAAATTACAACTGAAGCTACCGAGCTTAAGCTACGATCTAAACTTGGCCTCAAGT